>NC_081799.1:18994518-19294518 GCF_963082965.1 Carassius carassius
TTCAGATTTCAGATGTTGCTTCATTTAATGACTGTGAGTGTGGCGACATACCACTGGTGGTCTATTCAATTAACCTGAAATTATTATACAGTATTATATTTATGGCTTATGGTATCTTATTTAAACAGTATTTACATATGTACTCATGTACATCTATCTCTCTCTCTCTCTCTCTCTCTCTCATATATATATATATATAATGTGTGTATATAGATAGATAGATATAGATGTACATGAGTGTAGATATGTAAATAAGACATAGCTGCTCTCATAAAACTTAAGGAATTGATGTTTGCCTACAAAACTACCACTGGCTCTGCACCCATTTACCTAAATGTGTTATTTCAGACTTATGTGCCTCTAGAAGCTTGCGTTCTGCAAGTTAACGTCGCTTGATTGTGCCATCCCAAAGAAGCAGTCACTTTTAAATTAAATGTTCCCTCCTGGTGGAATGACCTCCCCAACTCAATCCGAGCAGCTGAGTCCTTAGCCATCTTCAAGAATCGCTTAAAACACATCTCTTCCATCTTTATTTGACCCTCTATAACTTTAACACTCACTATACTAATTCTATTCTTTAAAAAAAAAAAATCTAACTACCTTTCTAATATTTTTGTATTCTATTTTCTTTTCATTTATCATGCAATTGTATGCGTGTAAAGATCTCTAACACTAGCTTGCTCTATTCTTTTTTCTATTCTATTTGTTTTCTTTTTATTTATTATATTATTTAAAATCCCATGTTACGTGTAATGTGTAAACCTAACTGAGACTTGTTATAGCACTTATATATCATTGCTCTTTTTGTTGTTTTTGATTGCTTCCACTGTCCTCATCTGTAAGTCGCTTTTGATAAAAACGTCTGCTTAATGAATAAATGTAAATATATATATATATATATATACATACAAACACACATACTATACAAGATATACAATATAATACATATACCTATCTATTATAACAATACACATGTATATATACATAGCTTTATAAAGCATTATATTTATTGTATTATTCCGTTATTTAACTAAACAATATTTACATACACATACACTATATTTATACTATACCTATTATATTACAGTATAGATACACATCTTTATACAGCATATAACATATACACACATATATATATATATATATATATACACTATATTTATACAATGTATACCTATCTATTATACTACAGTACACATGTATATACTATATCTTTAGATTTTTGTGTTTTGTATTATGGAATTATAATAAAATATGTATATGGAAACACTGTCTTAGTTTTGTCTGTTCATCAGAGGTATGAATACAGATCAGAGTGTGAAATCCTGTTTGCTCCAACTGCTTCTACATCTTCCATCTCCCTTTTTAACTCCTCGTTTTCATGTAGAACCATGTCCACAGCTGCAGCTTCGGGAGCTGAACAGTAATCATGTCTAGTCCTCTCCACAACAAAGTCCATATCTTCTTGGTCTACGTCCGAGTCAGGATCAGGGGTCAGCGGTCTCTCTCGACGTTCCCAAACACTCCTGTTACCGGCTGCTCCTGGTAACGTTAATGGTTCCACTCAAACAGTGTAAGGAAAACACATTTTTTTTCAGACAAGCCCCTTCCATAATGTCATCTCTCCTGATCTGAACGAGACACTTTTTTCTGAGATCCTCTTCCACTGGAAATGAATGGAAACTCACAATCGAGTTGTATCTTGCCGACACAAAGCTCAACGGCACACAACAATGTTCCAATCTAGGTCGCATTAGCTTTTGGTATCGGAAAACATTTTCCCCATGGTTAAGATGACAAAAACTAGATATAAGAACAACTAGAAATGTTTGTCGCTGTTAAGTTTCGCGCCATCCACAAGGTTATCGCATCGGTTAGCGTCAGATAAATACGGAACCGGAAACTGTTAGCCCAGTAGAGCGTGTAGTCGGAAACACGTCACAATTCCCGCTGCATAGAGCGAATCAAGCGATTGAGAAGACTGCGCGTGCTGACTGAACTGCTGTGAAGAGAGAGATGAACACCGAGCCGAGACAGATAATGACTCGTTCACGAGTCAAGAACCGGTTGCATCGGTTTTCGGATCACCAGTAGTTCTTTCTGACAGTTCGATTCAATAAACCAGTTGAAGAAAACAGTTCACCGGTTCTTTTGCGCTCGACGTAATGGCGTCATTGGCGTTGACTGCAAGCCTTCGGTTTACCTGGTAGAGTTGTGACGTTCGCGAACGAACCGATTCTTTTGAACGGCTCATAAACATGAACGATGGGAGCCGAGTCGCGGCTGGAGGGGAGCCGTTCTTTCTGTCGTTCTTTTTTCCTATGCGTATTTCACACAGATGCACACAAATGAGCTCCTCCGCGAGACAGAACAGTTATAGGGGGAGGGGCGCACCCAGCGCAGGCCAACCCTTTATAGCGTGATGATATTAGTTATTAGTTGTGCATGTTCATTGCAGCCCACTTTGTTATTGTTCATTGACTTGAAGGGGCTGATGTCCTATTTGCAAAGTTTACAGTAGTAATAGTATGTAGTATGTAGACATTTCCATTTTATTTATTCAAATTTTATCTATTTTAAATATTTTTTGTTTTCTATCAAAATGTTCTTTTGTGATAACAATGTTCTTGTGTGGAAGTGTTTGTAGTAAAAGCTGTTTTGCACAGAAATTCATTGCAGCCGGCTTTGTTTTTGATGTTTATTTGAGTAGGTATTGTATGAATAACATAAGTCAACGTAGCTTTACACACACACACACACACACACTTTGTACTAAAGGTAAATCCAAAATAGTGATGTCTCTGTCTAAGCAGAGGGATTTGTGCAACCCTATGGAATATAGTCCACACATGACAAACGAGGTAATAATCAATATTTCAGAATAATTCAAACTCAGATATTGGTGTGTGATCTCTGAGTTTTAATTATTTGACTACAAATCTCACCTCATCATTCCTCCCAGTGATTATTTCCAGGATAAACTGAGATGCCCCCAAGCTGACTTCTTAAAACTGACTAAATATTTAAAAAGAGCCAAAAGAGCCGTTCTTTTGAACAGCTCTTTGAAAGGAACGGATCGCGAAGAGATTGCGAAGATCCGGATCCCCTCAAAGAGCCATAAATCCTGGGCTCATAAAATTAGCACAGAATCAGTTCAGAATCAATCACCAAAAGAATCAGGTCGGTTCAGATGCTCTGTGTGTCGGTTTGCTTTCACGCTGAATCACACATGCGCAGTATCATCAGCTCCTCGGTTCTCGAATCGGACACGTCTGACAGAAATGGTTCTTGACCACTGATCTATAATATACAGTAAGTTATATATATAGATCAGTGTTCTTGACTCGTGAACGAGTCAGTCTGTTGTTCGTTATCTGGCTCGGCTCGGTGTTCATCTTCAGTTCTCTCTTCACAGCAGTTCAGTCAGTGTACTGTTTGAGTACATGCATTACTCCGGGATATTGGTTTGTTTTAACTCAGAGGGAGTGTCAGCCACATTAAAAAAGTTAACAACTTAAGTCATTTGTGGATTAATGCGTATTGGAGAACCGTTTAAAACGATTCAGTTCGATTTGGTGAACTGGTTCAAAAAGATCCGGTTACATCGAATGATTCGTTCACGAACCGGATATGACAAAGTGCTTTGTTTTGAACTCTCTCTCACAACAGACACGGAAGAGAAGACAATGCTGAATAAAGTCGTAGTTTTTGCTATTTTTGGACCAAAATGTATTTTCGATGCTTCAAAAAATTCTAACTGACCATGTGATGTCACATGGACTACTTTGATAATGTTTTTCTTACCTTTCTGGACATTGACAGTATACCATGCACACAGCTTCAAAGGAGGGACTGAGGGCTCTCGGACTAAATCTAAAATATCTTAAACTGTGTTCCAAAAATAAACGGAGGTCTTACGGGTTTGAAACAACATGAGGGTAAGTTATTAATGACATAATTTTGCAAATTGGGCGAACTAACCCTTTAATCTGTTTTTTGTTTACAAAAAGTTACAGTCAAAGGAATTGTGATTGTCCTTTAGCTTAATCATTTGAAATAGTAAAAACAATATGTTCAAACTTTTGACTACTTTCTTTAATAACTACATAACACAATACTTGTACTTTTACTTTCAGTACTTGAGTAGTAAATTTTCAAATAGACTACTTGCAATACTTAAGTACAAAAAATGTTGAATACTTTAGTACTTCTACTTAAGTGTGGTGCTTGAAGAGCACTTCAACTTCTACTCAAGTCATTTTTTTGATAGAGCACTTGTACTTCTACTCAAGTCTGGGTCTCTAGTACTTTATACATCTCTGCACATTTCCTGTTCCTGTTCCAACTAGACAGGTTATGAAACCTTCCTGAAGCTCTTTAAATTTTAAACTGCAAAAGCATGTTTATTTCAATATTTAGTTTTTCTTCACGGGCTCGAGCGTGAAAGACAATCGAATACATACGAGCGGCTTGTTTTTTTCTTTACAGCTGTATACTTGTATTGTTTTTGTATACTTTAGTCATAATTTATTGTAACACATTTCAAATTATAAATTAAATTCTAAGGATGTCATCGACTCACACCCGGAGCAGAAGTGCGGATGAGGATGATCCAGTGGACGGGATGATCTCCAGGACAGGCTGTGCTGAGCTGCACTATGGGACTGTATGTACAGGACTGTATGGCCGAGCATCAGGACTGGAGGAAGTGTCAGACTGAGGTTCAGAAGTTTAAGGGGTGCATGACCACCTACCAGAACACTCGAAAAGAGCAGCTTCTGAAGCAGAGGACTTCCGCCACACAAGCTTTCTGATGCAGAGGCCTCTGAGACAGTGCTGCGCAACAAAAACATCCATTGTATTTACTTAACAAAAGGCATAGTGTCAAGAATTTCTGTCAAGCACAGAAATATTTCATGAAAAATGTTCATGTATGTTTAATGTACATATTTATTAGACAATCAGAATAAAGAAGCCAAACAGAAGACTTCGTATGTTAAAAAAAAGAACTTTGAAAATCATTTGAAAATTATTTAAGTATTTACTTTTATCACTGTATCATAATTAATTGAATATGGGTTAGCTGAACATTCATAAAACAGTTCCGCTGGGTTCTTGCTGTTAGGTTTGTCATACTCATCACTCTGTGGTCTGTCCTCATAAACCGAAGGAATATTTTAAAGTATAGGATGTATGAAAACTTACATAATATTTTATTTAGTACTCAAATCTTAAGGTGAAATAATTTATTATAAAATATATTTTTTTAAGAATTAAAATGTCATATTTATATTTGAGCGGACCATTTTAAAAAGTTTATGTGTATTAAGGTAAAAAAAAAGACTTCCCTGATGAAGTCAGATGAAAAGAAGCAGGCATACATTTTAAGTAAGCAACAAAAGAATTGCACACTTAAGGTAGAATGATATTACTTTCCCACTCTTTGTCTTATTATTTTAATAACAATAGTAATTGTGTATTTTATTATTATTATTTAATACATCACAGTGGCTTTAGCATTTGTCATGATACCTGTTGTAATATTAAATTATATTTAGAAATGCAGAACATTGAAGCATAAATGATACAACAACACCAATAAAACAATACAAATGACAACAGTGCCTGACAATGTTTTTAAAATTGGGGAAAAACGGGTTTATTTTTGAGATGGCAATATGATTCTCCGTTTAAAAAGCTTTTTCAAAGAGATAATGAACTCCTCTGTGTTGAATGTGTAGATTATAGGGTTAAGCATTGGAGGAAGTGCAGAGGTCAGAGAGAGATTAATGATCCTTGTGTTCGTGTTTATAATGGAAGATAGAGCATATGTAAAAGTGATGGGTACATAAAATATGGCCACCACTATTAAATGAGCAGTGCATGTCTTTGTGGCTCTTTTACGGTCTTGTGGGGTTGTGATTCTGAACAATGTCACAGCTATGCATGTATATGAAAAGATGATAAAAAATGCTGGAAAGCCGAGAATTAATATTGGGAACAATTTGGCTATCACAGAGCTTGGGAAATTGCTGCTACAGGCAGAACGATATATAGGGCCATGATCACAGTAGAAACTATTTATAATGACAATAACTCTACAGAAAGAAAGCCTGCTGATAAAAACTGTTGCGGTGATTATTATAAGCAGTGCCACTGCCCACATGACTCCAATTATAACAAGCATTGATCTGTGGGTCACAATCATATGATATCTCAGTGGTAAACAAATTGCTACTAATCTGTCAAAAGACAGGACAGCAAGAGTTAAGGACTGTGTTGACGTAAATACAAACACAGAGAACATATTACACAAACACAATCCATAAGGGATCAACTGATTCCCAAACAAAAACATATCCAGTAGCTGAGGAATCACAGCAGTACTCTCACAAATGTCTGTCAGTGATAAATTAAAGACAGCAATATATTTAGGAGTGTGAAGATTTCGGTCCATAATAATAACAAGCATGAGGCAGGAGTTTCCAAGTAAAGAAATAATGTAGACAAAAAACAAGAATATATAATAGTACCTCATGTGAGGTATACCAGAAAAACCACTAATATAGAAATAAGAGGGGATGGAAATATTCCTGTTTTCAGTGAGATCAAGATTCATGATGAGTTCACTCTTGATACTCTATTCATCCTGTCCAGGTAAAAAAAAAAAAAAAAAAAGCAGTATGTTATTCAACATTGTAAGAAAAGATTTCATTATATTTTCCTCCACAACAAATATTGTATCAACTGAATCTAAAATAGATATTCAGACTGCAGTAAAATGTATGTATATGTATATGTACAACAAATACCAACAAAACCAAACAAATGAACATATTAGGCATTTCAAGTTTTGAAAGCACAGTTGTATTGTATGTACATGCATCCTAAAAACTTCCAATGTCCAAAAATTTTTTTTAACTATATATCCTTCATATACGAATGGCAGGCCTCTCCAGACTTGTCAGTTGACCAATCATAACACAGATCTGGCATGATCAGGTACATCAGAATGAAATACACTGACTTATCTACAGGGATCTGCAAAACTGCAGTTGTAAAGGAAGCCCTTAACCCACAAAATATGCTATAAGAAGTTAAAAGTTAGGGTTAGTGGTTTCATATCTAAAGCTTTACATATAACTACAGAAATTGTTTAAATAATGTTTTCCATGCTTCTCAAATGAACCATAAACAATTATTGCACATACAACTGTAGAACACGTGAAGTTTACAGACTTCAATCATTGCTTAGGACATTAAAGAGATCTTTCTACTGACTCTGACCAAAAGAATAATGCCTAGGGTTCCTCAACATGTTAGGCTGGCTCAACATGGCGTCCTCCATGGCAGTCGTGTTTGCTTGCTCCACTCTTCAATATCGTGTTTTTGTGACTCTTTATGCATCTTGTTTTTTTTTTTTGTTTTTTTTAAGTGCATAAATGTTATGCATTGATAACTTAAAATAAGCAAACATTGCTAGACATCACTAGGTTGCAGCATGACCCTGCATGCACCAGTTTTATACCCCTAGACCTGTATTTCATTGTTCACCCCACATGTGATCACGCCATTCATAAAAAGGCCTCCTCACAAAAAGACCTCCTTTGTGAAAAAGAAGTGCACTTAAGTATACTTTTATGAAGTGTACTTATTGCAGAAATAATATACTTTAAAAGAGCACACATAAGTGCAAATTAAATGTTATTTTCAATGCTTGAATGTATTTGTAATTAACTTCAAATGTATCACATTTTGAAGCAATATTAAATGCAATTAGTTTTTAGTGATTTTTTTAAACCACTTAAGTGGGACTTTTAGTACACCTTTATATGTACTTTCATAATTGCATAGTGTACTACTAATGTACTGACAAGGAAATCATGTTAAAATATACTTTAATGACAGGTAACAATACACTTAAACGTGAATTATATGTAATGTTTTCGACCATCTAAGTGTATGTAATTTGTAATTGATTTCAAATATATTACAGTTTAAAATTACATTAAATGCATTTAGTTGAACTTTTAAATGATATTTTGAACCACTTAAGTGGGACTTTAGTACATTTTATATGTACTTTGAAATATGGTAAATATTTACTTCTGAATAAGCAATTAATGTGAACTAAAATATATTTCAATGTAATTTAAATGCATTAATTACCTAGTTAAAATCAACACAAACACAAAATGGAAAACCCTCTACATTTATTCACAAAACAACAAATACTTGAAAATGCTTTTTGCCAGTGTACAAAAACCCCCAATAATATACTCAGTTGCAACACTTTAACTTAGTGGTGCGCGATAAATATCGTCCGAATAATTAATGCGCATCTCGTCAGTAAAACCGGTTTTCTAATTAGCGGTAAATTCCATCAGGTGCGTGATTTAAATAGAGCAGCTGTTACTACACAGAGCCGTTGTTAACTGACAAGCTGCGCAAATCAACGCTGATAATGAACTTGGATTTGCACAGCTTCTCAGTTTTCTCATTGGGGACCTAAAAAGGCCCACAAGATCAATACAAAATTATTGGTATTACTATCCTTGTGGAGTCATTTGGTCTCCAAACGTATAGGATTATTAACACACAAACTAAATAACAGAAAAATCAATTAGAAATATCAAGAAATTTATCATTCCATGTACAACAATTGAGACCTTACTGTAAAACATTACCAAACTGTGTTAATGGTACCCACGGTTTCACAGACAAGGCTTAAGACCATCCACAGACTAAAATGTAATTCTATAATTATGCTTTGGCAATACTGTGCAAGTCATGAAAGCTCATTTGAATGTAAATGAATGTAATTCTGAGCTGTTTCAACTGAAAGAAACTTGCACTGACTGATCTTTAAAAATATCAGTGCCTTCCCAGCAAACATTTGGACGTCTTTTGACCGTTGAAAAGACGTCCATCTGACATGTCCCGTCATGGTTGAAAAATAGTTCCAAAATGAAAGTTGAACCGACGTCTTTGAGGTCTTCTGGACGCGAACTGCATGTCTTTTCTGCACGTCTTCTGGACGTCTAAATGCGTCGATTTCTGGACGTCGTCATTTAAATGTTTGAATGCGTTGCTGCATAGTTTTAGTGTATGTATATGTAAGCCTGCATATAAAATAACCACACACCCACTGTGTAACATCGTGAAAGGCAATCAATTATGTCTTGAGGTTTAACACATCTTGACAAAAGTTCTAGATCAGTCAGACCTGAACATCCATAAAACATCTTAATCAAGAGTACATTACAAACAATAACACATTATTTGTGGACGTATGCAAAAAAGAAGCATGTTCTGATTTAGCACATTTTATTGTTTTTGAACAGTTTAGCATCTGTTAACCAAACTAAAATACCAATTACAACATACTGAATTATTATATAAAGGGGAAATTCTGTCATTTACTCACCCTCATGTTTCAAACCTGTATACCTTTCTATGTTCTGACGATATTGTTTTCTCGTTTGCTTTACTGGGACAATATCAAGAATGAAGAATCTTCAAGATGATTAAAATCTATTTAAAAAATTTGTTTTTCAATTTAATCTTTGTATCCATTTTGGATTTCTGAAATAAGTTTACAGGCCTACCATTTTCGTCAGAAATATGATTTAATGAGGGTCATCACTGAATAAAAAGTGCTGAAATACTCAATCTTGAAGTCCATTATTATTGTCAAAAATTTCTATTTTCGCAGAATTTAATTTAATGTTTTTATTAATTGCATTTATTTTTAAATACTTTAATCATATAAATAATATTAAGAATATTATATTTGAACGTGGCATAACCACCTTGCAGGAGCTATTGTTGTCATGTGACAAAATCATAAAACATAGAAGACCCTCATCATAAAATATGTTTGAAATCATTGCTATTTATAAAATCAAAGTAGCGTAAATGATGTTAAACTATATAGAACCAACATGAATTAAAATATTACATATCTGAGAATGCGTTCACGTGTTTTCGACTAAAATGTTAAAAGATGGTTTCTTTTTATCATGTCTTTATTAATCTTGTCATTGACTTACACAGTTGTCTCATAAACACAAAGATATTTGGAAGAATATTTGTAACCAAGCAGATCTCACAATCCATTAACTGCCATTGTAGGAAAAATGATTATGATCGTAACATGAGGGTGAGAAAATTGTAACCTCCACCCCCAGCTCTTCCTGGAGCGAGCTTCAGGTGTTCTGCCATCGCTGCATCAGTCTCAGAGACTCTATCTCTTCACAGCATCTGAGGGAAGAGAATATATTTATTTTTAAAATAAATAAAATAAAAAATTTGAGATATATGACATGCACTTATTTTCAAAATATCTTTATGGTCTACAGCTAAAAAAACAAAAACCTTGGAACAAGATGAATGAATCATGAATGAAACATTAGAAAAAGGTAATCAACATGCATTAGATTTTATTTTTATTGTATAAAAGATGTTGTGTTTTAATGTGTTGCCATTGAGAAACACCCTTAAAGGGATAGTTCACTCTCAAATTAAATTTTGATATGTTTTAGCTTACCTCAAGGACATCCAAGATGTAGGTTTCTTTGTTTTCTCAGTATTTCCCATTTTGATATTTTTGGTCCAACCGTTCTTGTCTGTGACTCACATAATGGATGTCTATGGTCACCACCTCAAAGAGCATGCACAGAGGAGTCAAAATTAAACAATTCCCCATCATAAGTACACATTGATGACCTAATACAAGAAACGAGCGGTTTGTGTAAGAAAACGAACAGTATTTATATCTTTTTTACCTTTTGTACACAACCACGTCCAACTGATCTGAGTTCGCGAGTGCTTCCCGATGTGACGTGCGTGCGCGCTCTGGCTTAGTCTGCGCAAGCGCGGAAAGCCCCAGATGTGATGTCTCGCGCATGCACATCACTCATTGTTTACCACACGCTACGCTTTCAATCTGCACTGTCTGAAATATAATGCAGTAATTGTAATACATTAATGTTTATAATGCACCCTATAATCGTTGCGTTTATAATAAAAATACAACACATTACTCACTCTATTGACAGCGTGCCATTGGGTCCCTCTGGCATTGGACGTCGCCTCCAGTTTATACGTGGCAAACTAAACACAACGTGCAAAACGCTGCATCTCAACAGCGGAGCAAAATCAGGATCTTCAGTCAGGCAGGCGTGTGATGTGATACTGTCAATGTCCTCGTCGTCATCTTGTAGTTGTTCCATTCGTGACAACATATGCTCTCCACTTCTGTTGGCATCTCACAACACTTGCTACACCACCAATTTTGAAGAGATCTGTCTCTCTGAGGCTTGAAGACGTGCTATTGCAGCGGATCGCTCCTGAGTACTTGGTCTGTGTATTCTGTTTCAAATAAATATGGTTGTGAAAAAAATTCAACGTTGTCTATGGATATATTGAAATCGTCTTCCATTGCAATTTCCTGTACGTCTAAATATGTTTAGATCTTCACAGTGAAAGGTAATACTTCCGAAATCTGTGTAAACCATAGGCAGTAAGTGTAAACAATGAGTGATGTACACGCGTGAGAGATCGCTTCCGGCGTTTTCCGCGCTTGCGCAGACTAAGCCAGAGCACATCACATCGGGAAGCACTAGCGCACTCAGATCAGTTGGACGTGGTTGTGTACAAGAGGTAAAAACGATATAAATACTGTTCGTTTTCTTACACAATCCGCTCGTTTCGTGTCTTAGGTCATCAATGTGTACTTACGATGGGGAATTGTTTAATTTTGACTCCTCTGTGCATGCTCTTTGAGGTGGTGACCATAGACATCCATTATGTGAGTCACAGACAAGAACAGTTGGACCTAAAAATATCAAAATGGGAAATACTGAGGAAACAGAGAAACCTACATCTTGGATGTCCTTGAGGTAAGCTAAAACATACCAAAATTTAATTTGAGAGTGAACTATCCCTTTAACTGGGTGTGTAACTGTGAGAAAGTGAACAGGACATTTCTGATAAGACAGGTGGGATGTGATGTCCCCTGAATAATTAAAGCGTACCAATAAAAATTACATCAATATAAGTAACTTTTAGCCTACAAACGTTAGCGAATTTTAGCCATACTCAGTGAATTTCAGTTGACAACGTGGGCATCATTTCTCTCGGTTCCTTAGTGTCAAACAAGTAAAACTCAAGCACGTTAATCAAATAATACAAAATGTACTTACCCAACAGTAGATTTTATATAATATATATCGATACATCTCCCTCCTCGAGTCCTCTTCGAGTCCTCTCCTCGTGGTTGCCTGCTGAATGTTCCGGAACCGGAAGACCACGAGATCTCGCGAGATAATCTGTAATATCACGAACTATATTACAATGTTTTGTGTCTACTGTACATCTTGGCAGCACCATTTTGGCAATTACTACATACAACTCAGACCGAAATGGTGACCGGATATATATCTGTTTTACATGTATATGAATAGATTCCATAAAAATAATAACAACGAATACATAAAACAGGTTGAAATGATGACTAAATTGTAGCATGGCAATCACTTAACCACATTGGGCAGTTTGTCATTATAATTTATTTAAACAAGATAAAGTAAATATATTTACTTTGTATACAATTTCTTTTTTCCTGCTAGTCTTGCTTGGAGTCTTTTCACAACCGTGACAAGACGTGTAAAAGACGTCAGTGGACGTCTATCCACAACCTCTTTAAAACCTCTTAAAAACTACTTGGTGCACTTAAATTAATTATTTCAGTATTAATCAAAGTGTAAGCACAGCTTTTGCATATTCCACAAGGATTTCATACAGGGTCACGATGGACGTTTAATGCACGTGTAAAAGACGTCAAATAGTGACGTCCTCTCACAACCGATTCACAACACGGGTAAATATTGAACTACACGCAGCTAAAAGTCAAAGTAACAATTATACATGCAACCCCATAGAACTATAGACATGTACAAACATATCTGAATGCATTTTTAGGAAATGTTCTGTGTTACATATTTCTACCGATTTATGCCGTCCTACCGCAACTATTTTTGGCCGGGCACACGACGTAGCTGTCGGACAAATGTTTGCTGGGTTTGTTTTGTCTCAAGATCCATACCAGTAAAAGGACCGAAAGGTTTCTTCTAAAATATTACTTCAGCATTTCTGAATGCAAACTAAATAAATTAATTATTAAAAAAAAAAACTCCAAACGAACTGTTATGGTTATGGGTGTGTTTCTTTCTTGGTATTTGTTGGTTTTGTTTTTCCTTGTGTTGTAGGTGGCCGCAGAGATGCAGGACACCTGACTCCCATTAGGAGGTGGAGATATATGTCATGGTTTCAGGCAATGAGGGAGGCAGGGAGAGTTGAAATCATCTCCGGCTGGCCTCGGGTTGCCTCGCTTTAGGATCGATCGTTGTCTGCATTTTGTATCGTGTAAACCCCTAGATTTTGTAATAAATATTAATTATTATATTAATTCAGTGGTGTGGCTGTCCGATCTTTGTTGCGGTTACGAGCTGGCCGTAACACAAACTTGCTGGAAAGTGCTGTTTGTCAATGTCCCAGAAGTTCTCCATTGGCAGTAAACTTCAAATGTCATGAAGCTGCACACCATCTCTCTACAGTCTGTGTGAACGGAAATGTTCCAAAGAGGCCGGAGAGTCCCAAAAAAATTCCTTGAGGAAAGAAGAACAATTGCTATAAAACATATCCAGTTATGAAACATATCCATCCTCCAACCCCAACTCCACCTAACTGAACCTGTAATCCGATCTGATTTTTGTTTCTTCCTTTAAAGTTCACTTCATTGGAAGCATTCTCTATCACATTTTGTTTTTCAACTCATGTAGTTGTGAATAGTAATTATGCATGCATAATTACAATTGGGGGGCGGGGGGTCTTGCTGCTCTCCCCACTCTGTCTGAGCATGGCTGCATGGACAGTCATGTGGTGTGTTGCCCAGAACATAACCATACCACCAACACTAACTGTATGCAATATAATTGTAATAAATATACTTGATGAAAGTGGTCATGATTGAAATGCTTCATATGAAGCAACTTGGTGCGCAAGTAAAAATGTGTCTATGACTTTAGGTATCAAAGCTGTGCTTCCACACAGATCAGAAAGATCACAACATACACTAAAGACAAGAGCACATAGCAGTATTTCACATGTAGGATTTTGGAAAAGCCACTGAGAAAAAATGTAGCAGGATGAACAAAGGTCAAATTTGTAGAGGAGTTTGACTGCATGGAGCTCATGATACCTGTGGTCTGGTTTTTTGTCACCTGTGATTAAGAACTGTTATAGAAATACTCTCAAAACACAGAATATTTAAATAATTATTTATAAAATATAGATAAATGAATATTTAGAATCTATTTGGAACTTTTTTGTTTTGATGGAAAGAAAGGAATTACAAAAAAAATACTTTTCAAGGTTTCAAGCACAAAGGTTTTAAATACATTTGGCCTGTTTACAACACAATATGTTACAACTACGAACAAAATAAAACTTGCTCACAAACTTGCTTTTTTGGATAGCGTTATGGAAACAATGCTTGTAAAGGCTTGAATCCAGAGCTAATAATCATTCACTATCATCGAATGACAATTGTAAATTAACAAAGTCATGTGAACAGACAAATGCACCAATATTGAGGATGGAGGCAACAGCCAAGTTAAAGAACATGCAAAAGAAAACCCTTTTATAAACACAAAAAAGAAAATCAGCTAAATAACTTTTTCTGGGCCACATTTCATGTAACAATGCAGCTATTGAACATGCTCTAGAGGTTCTAAACATTTGTTAGGCCTAAATTACATTACTATCTGTTTCTAGAGAATGTTTTTAGAGAATTAAATAGATAAATAAATATTTGTGTGCAACTATTACTTTTAGGCACTGTTTTTAATGCTTTTTAGTCACAAATTGATTTCACAAATCATTGTAGGCCATTATTAATGTACTTATCAATTCCTTTTCATCTTAACTATGATGGATTAAAAGTAAATAAAATGATGTTATAACTATGAATATAGCTGAACAAAAGTAAACACTGTAATTCTGTAAATGTTTTGCCCCTTTTATTACTTCCCTGACAAGGTCAGATGGAAAGAAGAAGGCATACATTTTAAGTAAGCAACAAAATAATTACACACTTAAGGTAGAATGCTATTACTTTCCCACTCTTTGTCTTATTATTTTAATAACATTCTAATTATATATATTTTTTCTTATTATTATTTAATACATCACAGTAGTGGCTTTAGCATTTGTCATGATACCTGTTGTCTGGCTTGTCATATTAAATTATATTTAGAAATGCAGAACATTGAAGCATAAATGATTCAACAACAACGATAAAACAATACAAATGACAACAATGCCTGACAATGTTTTAAAATTGGGGAAAAATGGGTTTATTTTTGAGATGGGAATATGATTCTCCGTTTAAAAAGCTTTTTCAAAGAGATAATGAACTCCTCTGTGTTGAATGTGTAGATTATAGGGTTAAGCATTGGAGGAAGTGCAGAGGTCAGAGAGAGATTAATGATCCTTGTGTTCGTGTTTACAATGGAATAAAGAGCATATGTAAAAGTGATGGGTACATAAAATATGGCCACTACTATTAAATGAGCAGTGCATGTCTTTGTGGCTCTTTTACGGTCTTGTGGGGTTGTGATTCTGAACAATGTCACAGCTATGCATGTATATGAAAAGATGATAAAAAATGCTGGAAAGCCGAGAATTAATATCGGAGACAAGTTGGCTATCACAGAGCTTGGGAAATTGCTGCTACAGGCAGAACGATATATAGGGCCATGATCACAGTAGAAACTATTTATAATGACAATAACTCTACAGAAAGAAAGCCTGCTGATAAAAACTGTTGCGGTGATTATTATAAGCAGTGCCACTGCCCACATGACTCCAATTATAACAAGCATTGATCTGTGGGTCACAATCATATGATATCTCAGTGGTAAACAAATTGCTACTAATCTGTCAAAAGACAGGACAGCAAGAGTTAAGGACTGTGTTGACGTAAATACAAACACAGAGAACATATTACACAAACACAATCCATAAGGGATCAACTGATTCCCAAACAAAAACATATCCAGTAGCTGAGGAATCACAGCAGTACTCTCACAAATGTCTGTCAGTGATAAATTAAAGACAGCAATATATTTAGGAGTGTGAAGATTTCGGTCCATAATAATAACAAGCATGAGGCAGGAGTTTCCAAGTAAAGAAATAATGTAGACAAAAAACAAGAATATATAATAGTACCTCATGTGAGGTATACCAGAAAAACCACTAATATAGAAATAAGAGGGGATGGAAATATTCCTGTTTTCAGTGAGATTAAGATTCATGATGAGTTCACTCTTGATACTCTATTCATCCTGTCCAGGTAAAAAAAAAGCAGTATGTTATTCAACATTGTGAGAAAAGATTTAATTATATTGCATCAATTGAATCTAAATTTGATATTTAGACTGCAGTAAAATGTATGTGTGTGTGTGTGTGTGTGTGTGTGTGTGTGTATATATATATATACACATGAACATATTAGGCATTTCAAGTTTTGAAAGCACAATTATTTTAACATGCATCTTAAAAACCTTATATTGCCATAAAATTGCTGTATACAGTGTGCAAGATTTTATACAATACATGCTGCAAATACAGTGGATAAGGTGTACTCACAGAAAGAAAGATATGACTTAGGAAGTCTTGCTCAAGCTAGTACAGAAATGGCACTGTAAAAAGACTTCCCCAAACCTGATACTTACTGAACTATATATCCTTCATATACGAATGGCGGGCCTCTCCAGACTTTTCAGTTGACCAATCATAACACAGATCTGGCATGATCAGGTATGTCAGAATGAAATACACTGACTTATCTACAGGGATGTGCAAAATTGCAGTTGTAAAGGAAGCCCTTTACCCACAAAATATTCTATAAGAAGTTAAAAGTTAGGGTTAGTGGTTTCATATCTAAAGCTTTACATATCGCTACAGAAATTGTTTAAATAATGTTTTCCATGCTTCTTAAATGAACCATAAACAATAATTGCACATACAACTGTAGAACACAGTTCGTTGAAAATACCACGTTGGAGTGGTGGTGACGAAACAGCATACAGCATACTTGCTGCCGCACTAGTCTGGTGAAATGGTGAAAGGAAAGTGAAAGTTGTGACGTTTGCCAAGTATGGTAACCCATACTCAGAATTGGTGCTCTCCATTTAACCCATCCAAGTGCACACACACAGCAATGAGAAGTGAACATACCGTGAACACACACCTGGAGCAGTGGGCAGCTATATATCTAGCACCCAAGGAGCAAATGGGGGTTCAGTGCCTTGCTCAAGGGCACTTCAGCCATGGGTGTTGAGGGTGGAAGAGAACACTGTTCATTCACTCCCTCCCACCTACAAATCCTGCCAGCATCGAGACTCTAACCTGCGATCTTCGGATAACTAGTCCAAGTCTCTAACCATTAGGCCACTGCTTATCCATGTGGGCAAATGGTGTGTGGACAACAATCTCACCCTCAACACAGATAAAACCAGTGAAGTTATTGTAGACATGAGGAAGGAGAGGAAATCTCACTGGGCACTGATCATTCATGGGCTTGAGGTAGAGCAACTAGATAACCCTCCAGAGTCGAGTCAGGTCCCCGTTGACCCTCCAGAGTCAAGTCAGGTCCCCATTGACCCTCCAGAGTCGAGTCAGGTTCCCATTGACCGTCCTGAGTCGAGTCAGGTCCCCACTGACCAGGTCCCCGCTGATTTCCCAGAGTCAAGTCAGGTCCCCGTGGTCCCTCCAAAGTCAAGTCAGGTCCCCGTGGTCCCTCCAGAGTCGAGTCAGGTACCCGTGGTCCCTCCAGAGTCGAGTCAGGTCCCCGTTGACCCTCCAGAGTCTAGTCAAGGTCAAGTCACCAGTGTTCTTCATGGGCAAGGTCAAGTCACCAGTGTTCTTCATGGGCAAAGTCAAGTCACCAATGACCTTCATGAGCAAAGGCAAGTCACCAATGATCTTCATGAGCAAAGGCAAGTCACCAATGATCTTCCTGAGTCAAGTCAAGCCACCGTTGATCTTCCAGAGTCAAGTCAAGTCACCGTTGACCTTCCTGAACAAAGCCAAGCCACAGTTGATCTTCCTGAACGAAGTCAAGCCACAGTTGATCTTCCTGAACCCAGTCAAATCACCACGGATCTACCAGAGCCTCTTCACATCTCTGCTGAACTACCAGAGCCTATTCACGTCTCTGCTGAACTTCCAGAGCCTTGTGACATCTCTGCTGAACTTACAGAGCCTCGTCACGTCTCAGCCGAACTTCCTAAGCGCTCGTCCTATCCTGTCATGGCCATGGAGGCCATCCAGGAACTCACCGCCTGCCCTGTCATGGCCATGGAGACCATCTACCATCTCATCAGGGCCACGGAGGCCACCCTTAACCTGTTCATGTTCTCTATTTCAGGCTTACCTAACCAGGCTTGCTCTCCTGTGCCAACGATTCCACTGTGGTGGTCTTCTGCGCCGCCCTGGTGGGCTTCTGTCTCGACCGCACAGCTGTGGTGGTCCTGGGCGCCGCCCTATTGGGCTTCTGTCTCGACCGCATGGCTGTGGTGGTCTTCTGCGCCACCCTAGTGGGCTTCGGTCTTGACAGCACGGCTGTGGTGGTCTTCTGTGTTGCCCTGGTGGGCTTCTGTCTCGTCTGCTCGGCTGTGGTGGTCCTCTGCGCCGCCCTGGTAGGCTTCTGTCTCGCCTGCTCGGCTGTGGTGGTCCTCTGCGCTGCCCTGGTGGGCCTCTGTCTTGACCGCAGGGCGGTGGTGGTTCTCTGCACCGCCCTGGTGGGCGTCAGTCCCGTCTGCTCAGCTGTGGTGGGCTCCAGTTCCGTCAGCGCCATCCCGGTGGGCTCCAGTTCCAACCTCTCCAGCCTGGATTCCTGCCCTGTCGGTTCTGCCCTCGGCCCCTGAACTTTCTGTTTCCTCCTGGCCTCTTTGTTTTGTTGTTGTTGGTTTCTTTTTCGTTTTGTTGTCTTTTTTTCACTTCTGGTCTCTGTTTCCCTCTATGGACCTGGCCCTCCGTCCCTCCCCCGGTCCTCCGCCGGTCCACCTCCCTCCTGGTCTCGTTGTTGTTTTGTTTTTTTTCACTTCCTGTCTCTGTTTCCCTATATGGACCTGGCCCTCCGTCCCTCCCCCTGGTCCTCCGCCGGTCCACCTCCCTCCTGGTCTCGTTGTTGTTTTATTTGTTTTGGGTTTTTTTTCCACTTCTTGTGCCTGTTCCCTTCTATGGATCTGGCCCTCCGTCCCTCCCCCTTATCCTCCACCAGTCCACCTCCCTCCTGGTCTCTGTGTTCCTTGGTTTGTTCTTGTGTTCGGTGGAGCATCTGGTAGCTGCTCCTTAGAGGACGGGTAATGTCACAGTGTCTGGTCTGTGTTTCCCTGGGTGTCCACTAGTGGTCTCACTTCCCCATAGTCACCCCACTGCAGGCACTACATTTCCCACAAAGCCTTTGTCCCTTTCATCACTGTTAATTGCACACCTGTTAATTGCACTCAGCTGTCTCCACTTTCATCGTTTTCACCTGTCTATATAAACCGGTCTGTTTCTATATGTTTCATTGAGTCCTTGTTTTCCGTCACCCGGCTTTCTCGTGTTCCCTTGTGTTTTTCATGTTTCTTGTTTTTTGGACTAATTTTGTTGTTTTTGACCTCCTGTCTGTTTTGGATTTGCTTTTGAATTACTCCATTAAAACACTGCAATTGGATCTCTCGTTTTCCATTCGTAACAAAAGATTGCTATCAAATAGCACACCTACATTCCTAACTGATGAAGAAGAATTGACAGAGCAGCCATCAAGTCTTAGACAGTGTTCTAGGTTATAGGTCCTATAATTAACATCTGTTTTTTTTCATAATTTAGCAGTGAGAAATTACTCGTCATCCAGTTTTTTATATCGACAATGCATTCCACTAGTTTTTCAAACTGGTATGTTTTGCCGGGCTGCGAAGAAATATAGAGCAGAGTATCATCATCATAACAGTGAAAGCTACAGTAACACCGTGTTTCCTAATGATATATCTCAAGGTTAACATGTAAAGAGTGAAGAGTAACGGCCCTAGTACTGAGGTAGCCTTGAGGTACTCCATACTGCACTTGTGAGCGATATGATACTTCTTTATTCACTGTTACGAATTGATGGCGGTCATATAAGTAACAAACAAACACGTGTGCATATTTGCATCACTTTGATCATTCCCTGTAGATTTCACCTTCTAACACACAGCCAATTATGGTCGATTATGTACAATACCTGCATGTTATTGGTCAAATTGCTTTGGATGTTTTAGGCAATATTAAAATTCTGGCCGAGATGTGTCCCGTATTAACGGCGCATATGGCCACCCTATCTAGGGCACAATAAGCAATCTAACATGCAGTACAGTCTATATATTACATTCTAAATATAAATGGATTTTAGTCTATGTATTTTTGCGCACCCTCTAAATAAGTTGTTTTTGAAGAAGGTACATATCCACAAATAGATAAGGGAACCCCTGAATATCATGTAAAAAGGAACCTGCAAATAATCAAGCAAAATGCCAGGAAACAAAAAAAGTAAACTAGTCATCAGATTCCATGTTCAATACAGCAGCATCGTAGAGATGTCTAATGGGATAAATAGCAGAAGTTATTCCTCCACCACATGCATGTGAGGTCATTAACAATGGCCCTATATCGTTGAACTAATGTGGTTCAAATGATGGAGAAGCATCCATGTCTTGGGAAACAGTTACTAAACAGACTAGCTAGTTAGTTTCCACAAGAATGCATTTTACTATGGTGGTTAATCAGTGCATCAAGAAAGCAACAGTGGCCGTACTTTCTCAGGATGTCACTAAAGATCCTCAGGAGCTTTTACAGAAGTGCCATTGAGAGCATTTTAACCAACAGTATCACAGTGTGGTATGGAAATGGACACAGAAATGGACCGTAAGCACCTGCAGAGAAATTTTAAATCGACCCTCCCTTTGTTCAGGTTATATTTTTGCCATTTGTGCCTTATAGAGCAGTTAAGGGTAAACAGGGAACTAATAGGACAGTAGAGAGGGAAACAGAATTGGGATAAGTTCTTGAGTGGGTGCAAACTCTAGTCACCTGGCATAATAAATACTATATATGTGAGTTAAAGTTATTTGTCATATACATTGTTAATGTAAATATATTAAGTGATTTTGTAGTATTTCAGGTTGCTGTAAAGCAGCCAGTCACCTATAGTATAAGCTTAACATTATTTCAAAATAAAGGTCTGTATGAACAAAAGTGTAAGAAGAAAAACTAAACTTCAAAGTATTAAATAAACGAACAACAAACTGTGATATTAGATTGTTGAAATGCATTAAAAAAAATTGAGAATTTTGAAACATTAATTACTGTAAACATCATGAAGAATAAAGTGAATACAGTGGGAGGAAAGAGGTTTACTTTGAAGATGGGAATATTAATTTTTGTTAAAGAGTCTTTTTACAGACACCATAAACTCGTCTGTCATGATGAATGTGTAGATTATTGGGTTAAGTATTGGAGAAAGAGCAGAAGTGAGAGAAAGATTAATAATACTTGCATTAGTGTTAATAAAGGTCCAAAAAGCATATGTAAAGATAATAGGCAAATAAAATATTTTCACTAACATTATATGAGCACTATATTTTTTTGTGGCTCATTGACGGTCTTGTTGGGTTGGATTCTGAACAATGCCACAGCTATATCTGTAAGTGTATGGGTAAAAACAATAAAAACCCCTGGTAACCCAAGGATGATCACGGGGTATAAAACGGATATCACAAAGCTCGAAAAATAATTGCTACAAGAAGAACATGACATAGGCCCATGATCACAGTAGAAACTATTAAGAATTACAACATTTCTGCAGAAAGACAGTCTTGTCAAGAAAATTACTGTTTGAACAGCTGTTGCTATCGACAGTCCTATATTATCCATGAAGCACCAATCATAACGAGCATTGATCTGTGGGTCACAATCATATGATACCTCAGTGATAAACAGATAGCTACTAATCTGTCAAAAGACAAAATAGTAAGTCACTGATTGAACTGCAAAAATAACACAATTGAACTTTTGGGATGTGCACAATCCATACAGAATGAACTGATTTCCAAACATGTATGCTTCCAGTTGCTGGGGGATCACAGCAGTACTCTTACAAATGTCTGTCAGTGATAAATTAAAGACAGTAATACATTTAGGTGTGAGAAGATTTCTGCTGATAATAATCACAATCATAAGAAAAGAGTTTCCAAGCACGATAATAATGTGAACAAATATAATAGCATCTCATGTGAGGAATACCAGAAAAACCACTGAAATAAGATGGGTTTGAAATATTCCTGTCTGGATTCATGATCAGTGCACTCACTCACTCAAAAGGAGTATTTTAGAGTGTAAAAACCTTAATAAAAATAGTATAAACATAATATGACTTCAAAATAAAAGTCCCATATGAACAAAAAAATAAACAAATCAGAACCTCAAAATCAAAGCATTAAATTAGGAAACAACTACTAATTGGTCAAGTGAGCCATTACATCAAGGCATAAAATTGAGAAATACACATACAGAAATACAGATTGTGTGGACAGGTGTCTTATACACCTAACGAGCTGACATTAGGAGAAACTTCTTAAAGTGGCAGGACTAATCTGTGTTCCACATTGGCACATAACCAATCTGTGGAAGCCAGAACTCTTGCTGGTTGGTAGGGGATCAAATACTTATTTCACTCACTGAAATGCAAACTTATGAAATGCAAAATTATCCATAGAGAGGAGAAACTGTTGTGCTGCTGCTTTATGATGGCCCACTGTGTCTTCTAAATATTTTAGAAAAAAGGCAATCTAAGTATCTAAAAAGATACTTCATTTTGGAAACATAGAGAAGTTCTTTCCTATCTACAAACTAGACACAGTGAAGGATGGCCTTCACCCTCAAAAAGTATGGAAATTAATGATAATTCTTTGGATGCTGTGTGGACAATTTCCTTTTATTCTGTGTACCTATGCTGTCCTGGCATACAGTGTGACTAAACTGTCCAACAACTCCGTGTTCCGTGGCTAGTGTATGTGTAAAGTGCCACATTGCATACTGTAAGAAATTATAGTCTGCCTCGACCCAGTTTCCACTCTAAATTGTGTATTAAACTATGCCCCTTTCCCTACAAAGTGCTTAATTAGAGATAGTTCTTTCTGATCTTAATAATTATATGTAAATAGTAACTTCGGAGTGATAATTTGTCACTTATAGCGTGGGAGCAGCAGCAGGCCATCAAGAACCATCTGCTCATTAAAAGGGCACATGAAATGGATTCTGTTTAATCTTATCACCTTAACATTTGGTTTTTCCCACCTGTGGGAACGGAAGACTATCACTTTCATTGTTATCTGCAATTTACATTTAAAACAAAACTTAATTTACATGTTGAGCAGGAAGATGAATGTAATAAAGTATAAAATGTTCGAGTTTAGGACTCTGTTGAACCCAAGGTATTACATGTACTGCTATGCTGCAATAAACATCTTCATCAAGATCTACAACATCTTCATCACTTTTTCTTACAATACATTTATTACCTATGACAGTCATCAGCTGATGATGACATTGTATTATTATGCTACCAGCTTGTTAATTCATAATATGTTATGTCTGTTATTTTAGGTTTTCTGACCTCAAATGTTTGTGTTGACGATGTGAAGTAACCAACGAGGGTTGCATCATCTAATTATGAGGCATTTGTTCCAAAGGATAATGAGTTACATGTTAATTACCCTGCTAAAAGCACTGTGTTTGTTTAGGTAAACCTGTGGAGAGGTTCATATGGAGCCTGAGAGATTTCAGTCTGGTGTCCCGAAGCTCATTAGTGTGAAGCAACAGGGAAACAAAACAAGTGGAGTGTGACTAGCAATGTAACCACAAGAAAACAGGCACAGAGGTGACAGTGGTCACATGGAACTTAACAAAAAAGAACAGAAAACAATTCCTGGTCTTTGTCACTGTCCTGCAGAGGTCAATTAAAATTTCACAACTCTGAAATAATTTCCTTAATCTAAAAGGTACCCAAATCCATCTACAGTTGATGAATTATAATGGGGATACTAAAACAGTTTAATTTTACAACAACATGGACTATATTTAAATCATTATTTTTACTCATAAACTAATATAATCAGCATGTTGTCACACTATATGGGGTAAGTTGTCACAATGAAACCTGCCATTAAATAACCTATTATATGTTTTTAAGCTAAATTTAAATATTTTAAAAAAAATTTAATTGTTGAAACCGTTTATATATCACAAAACGTAACACATAAACAAAAGAATTTCTGTAATATGTAACATACTGTATACAGTAAACCTTACACATGGGTCCCCTTACTGATCCATTATTAGCTGAGCAGAGATGTGCTTTAGATCCCAGTGCACAAATGTTTTATAAAATTACTGATATTATTGTTGGGCCTGAGGGACAATGGACTTAATTTTCTATTTATTATGATTAATATTATTCATGCTTCACATACAGTACACAGTATTATTCAAGGTAAACATACAAATATTAAATACACAATACATCTACAAACAGTTTTGTTTCACAGTTAGGCTATTTGTCAATGCATTTAAAAAAGTCTTTTTGTTTAACATTTCAAATTTCTAACAATTCTGTCAATATAAAAATAAGCTCAGCTCCAAATATTTTCCTTATTTTCTTTTGCTTATTTTGAAAACAGATAATTCAACATCAGCATGTCTATGCTTTGGCCTGTAGTTTCTAATATGAGCAGGAGCATCACAAACATTATCAAAACAAGCAACACCATCACGATCAGAATTAAGACAATAAAGCTATTGAAATTACCTTTAAATGATGTGGTACTATTTTCTTGTGCAAAAATACATCTGCTAATCGTTTCCTGATCTCTTTAGTTCTTGTGCAATAAACAGTGGGATTTATTAATGGAGGGATCAGAGAGGCTACAATCAAAACTGCATTTCGCTCTGTTAAATTTAGCACAACTCCTATACGAGTTAGTAAAATAGAGACCAGCTTTGGTGCGTAATAACTAAACAAGACAACGAGGTGACTGGAGCAAGTGCTGATCATTTGCTTTTTGCTTGAGTTGTTGGACAGTTTAGTCACACTGTATGCCAGGACAGCATATGTGCACATAATAAAAGGAAACTGTCCACACAACATCCAAAGACTTATCATGACAGGTATGAAAAAATATGGTTCAGGATCAACACAAGCTGCTCTGATCAGGGAAGGATGATCACAGAATACATATTTGATGACAGGCTGGCGACAGTATGGAACACTCTCTACCACTGATGCCAAAAAACCTACAATAGTAAAACCAATGAGCCAAGTCAGAAAAATAAGAAAACATGTTCGTGAATTAGTTACAATGTTGTGGTATCTTAATGGAAGCCTGATTGCAATAAGTCGATCTATTGCCATTAGTGTCAGAGCCATGCATATTGTGATATCACCAAGATGATAGAAGTACATACTTGAGATACAAGAGTAGTATGAAATAGTTTTAATCTCAGTGACCAGTACTGAGATCATGGTTGTGCTGCAGCTAGAGGAGAACATTATGTCAACGACAGCTAGATTACAGATTAATATGTACATCGGCTTGTGTAAATGTCTGTCAGTCAAGATAATGCACAGATTGATGCCATTCCCAAGTAGTATGAGCATGTAGGTTATTAAGATGAGGAATCCGAGGAGCTTTTGGTTCTGCAGGTGATCAAATCCAGTGATTATAAAGCCATGTAAAGAGTAATTTTCATTTGCCATTTTCAGTCAGCCACTTCCCAACATACAAATATTTTAAAATACAGTTAGTACAGATAAAAAGTCAAGTCAATTAGATCCTCTATGTACTCATATATGCACAGAAAAAAAGCTCCTATGAAGGAAAGTGGCAGAAAGATGCAGACAGCGTCTGTAACTGCAGGATGATGAAAAGTCTGAAAATTGAAATATAGTTTTATCAGAAATACAAAAAGCGTTTCATGCATTCTTAAGAATAAAAAAAGAAGATATAATGCAATATAATTTATTGTCCTGTTGTTCTTTAGTTCCTATATTTTAAAATTCCAATCAGAGTACTTTAAAATAGCCTAAAATAAACTGTCTGAGATGCTCCTTTCATTATAAACATATGACTGAAATCCTGCCTTTTATATTTCAATATAAGACCGATAGATCATGGTTTCCTAGCAACCGTGATTCAGTAAACTTAGACTGTAAAAAAATTAAAACCTCTCCTACTCAACAATTTCTAGTGACTGGTTACATCTAAATTTTTCAATAAGCCTAATTGAATTTATCAAATTAAATTCACACTAATTCAGTTTATCCATTGAAACATTTAATATGATCACTAATTCACACAAATTCAGTTAGGCCAATTGATAAATTTAGATGTGATCACTCAATAGGAAAATTTGAGTTGGAGAGGTCTGAATGTTTTTTTTTTTTTACAGTGTAGGATTTCAATATAGAAAGTCTCTCCAAATTTTTGTTGTGGTTACACACACACACACACACACACACAGGTAGAACTTTTATATATGTTTAAAGAAAAGTAACATTTTAAAAAAATGTCTGCCAAGACAGGATGTTGTCCCAAATTTATTTTATATATTGAAATTTCATGGAATAACAATTGCTTCTATATCTTTACTGACGCAATGTTTTAAATGATGATCGAACCACCACACAGCTGAAAGCATTGTGTCTATGTCCCAATCAGATATGGGAAGCAACTGAAAAAATTTAGCTTGCTAAACTATTCTGCAGAACTAGATGGAAATTATTTTTAAGGTAAGAGTGGAAGCAGCTCTCAAAACTGTTCAAAGCTTCTGGTGACACTTGCCTCCAGTTATATTACCTATACAAAAACAGTCTGTTATGCTACTTTATAACTCAATGGTATTTTTTTCATAAACCCAATGGTTTGTAGTGCAAATAGTTTTACAGTTTACTGCTTGTTGTTATTCTTCTGATTATTTACCTATAGTGGCTAATGAATTAGTAGTCTTGCACATTCAATGAAAATAGCTTACTTCCACACTGCAAAATAAGGGAGAATATGGAGAAAATATGGAGGGCTATATGTGAGCAATATCACATGAGTAGCCATGCAATATTGCTCTATGTCAGCATAGCTGTGATTCGGCCACAGCCAAAATGCCAAAGGCCAAATGCTGTAGGCAATCTCAGCTATGCTGATATAAAACTTTATTTGATTTCTGGTGAGGGAGCACATACCTGGGGCAGACCAATTCTGATTGGTCTGTCGGAATGCCCTTGCGACTTCTGCAGCATCTTGCACATGAAAATATAAAGCATCTCACATTTACGGTATTCTAAAAGCACAGAACTCAAGTTAAAAGAAGTTAAACTTTTAAAAAACACATCTCTAGAGATTGCATTTTTTTCCTCTTTCCACTGTCTTCACCTTCCATTTTTGAAGGCAAAAGCAATAGACAGACTTATTGTGATCAGGCATCCAATGAGGTACAAAAGCATTGAAACAAATTCACGAACATTTTATCTTATTTTTCTGACCTGGCTCAGTGGTCTTGCTGCATTAGGCAAAAATTTTAACTCATTATTAAAATAGTTAAATAGACAGGTTCAATAGACTGACCATGATAGATTTATGATGTGAATTCTTAGAATGTGATGTTGTTGCTGCATGTGTTTTTTGATGCTCTTGCTCATGTAAATGTTTTATGTAATGTGAAACATAAAATATTTGTTGATGCATTGTGTATTTCTGCTGTGTATGAATAATACTAATAAAGCAAATCAACATAAAATACCATCTGTTGACCCCCATTACCAGACGCTACTGATTCTATTAAAACATATGTGTAATGGGATCTCAAACACTGCAGGGAACATTAAGCTCAATTAATTAATTAAAAACATTAAGAAGACCCTTGTGTATATTAATACGCTGGTTTATACATTATGGTTTACATTGAAGTCTCTGTAATTAGCAATCGCATTGACTAGAATCATATTGTGTCCAATATTACAAATCAGTTAACATTTAACAATTATTTACCATGCCTAATTAGATTTTTTACAGAGATAAAGGTGATGCAATGCATTAAAGACAACTGCTTAACACAGAGAATGAGACAAGAGAGATATAGCCCCTTTATCCTTGTGTAGCAAACTACCTATATCTCCCATTCAAGTCTAATTAAATAATGTTAACGCATCGTAATATTGTCAGATATTTTTTGTCAAGATATATGTTTTTGTTTAATCACAAACTATACTTGAGAGACTTTCTATGTTGTTGTAGTCATGTTTACTCAATCACGGCTGCTAGGAAACCATGACGTATCTGTCATTTAGTAAAATATAAATGGCAGGAATTCAGTCATATTCTTATCTGCATGTCTCAGACAGTTTGTGCTTTTTGAAAGTACTCTGACTGGAATTAAAGAAGAAAAGAAGAAAAGGACAAATTATATTACATAACATTATTTTTAATTCTTAAGAATGCATGAAACCCTTTTTGTATTTCTGATAAAACTATATTTCAACTTTCAGACTTTTCATCACCCTGCAGTTACAGACGCTGTCTGCATCTTTCTGCCATTTTCCTTCATAGGAACTTTTTTTCTATGCATATATGAGTACATTGAGGCTGTAATTGACTTCATGTTATCATCTGTACTAACAGCATTTTAAAATATTTGTATTTTAGGAAGTGGCTGATTGAAAATGGCAAATGAAAATTATACTGTGAAAAATGTTGACTGCTTTATAATCACTGGATTTGATCACTTGCAGAACCAAAAGCTCCTTGGATTCCTGATCTTAATAACCTACATGCTCACATTGCTTGGGAATGGCATCAATCTGTGTATCATCTTAACTAACAGACATTTACACAAACCAATGTACATATTAATCTGTAATCTAGCTGTTGTTGACATAATGTTCTCTTCTACCTGCAGCACAACCATGATCTCAGTGCTGCTGGCTGAGATTAAAACTGTTACATACTATTCGTGTATCTCAAGGACATACGTCTATCATCTTGGTGATTTCACAGAGTGCATGGCTCTGACATTAATGGCAATTGACCGACTTATTGCAATCAGGCTTCCATTAAGATACCACAGCATTGTAACAAATTCACGAACATTTCTGTTCATTTCTGTAACCTGGCTTGCTGGTTTCGCTGTTATAGGTTTTGTGATATCAATTGTAGACAGTGTTCCATATTGTCAGCCTGTCATCAGATATGTGTTTTGTGAATATGCTTCCATGATCAGAGCTGCCTGTGTTAATCCCGAACCATATTTTTTCATACCTGTCATGATAAGTCTGTGGCCATTGTGTGGACAGTTTCCTTTTATTATATGCACATATGCTGTCCTGGCATACAGTGTGACTAAACTGTCCAACAACTCAAGCAAAAAGCAAATGATCAACACTTGCTTGAGTCACCTTATTGTTCTGCTCAGTTTTTATGCACCCAAGCTGGTCTCTGGAATTCTAACTCGAATAGGAGTTGTGCTAAATTTAACAGAGCGAAATGCAATTTTGATTGTAGCCTCTCTAGTTTCTCCCTTAATAAACCCTGCTGTTTATTGCACCAGAACTAAAGAGATCAGGACACGATTAGCAGATGTATTTTTGCGCAAAAAAATAGTACCAAATAATTTTAAGTCAATATCAATGGCTGTATCATCTTAATTCTGATTGTGATGTTGGATGTTTTGATAATGTGTTTTTAAATGATTTTGCTCATGTTAGAAACTATAAGGCAAATGCATAGACATGCTAATGTTGAATTGTTTGTTTTCAAATTAAGTAAATAAAATAGGGAAAATATTGGGACCTCTGCTTATTTTTAAAGTGACAGTATTGGCAGACATTGGAAATGCTGAACAAAAAGATTTTGATTCATTGAAAAACAGCCTATGTGTTAATAAGTACTGTTTTTAGATTTATTGTGTATTTAATCATTGTATGTAAAGCTTGAATAATACTGTATATGTGAAGGATGAATAATATTAATAATCATAATAAACACAAAATTAAGTCTGCTGTCCCTCAGTTCCAGCTATAATACTGTATCAGTAACTGTTTATTTTACCGGTACAAAAACTGACATTTTGTTATCATATTTTATAATCATGATCAAAAACACATTTTTTAAGCACAATTAATTTTACTGTTTACTGAGCGTTGCTACTTTTCTGGTTATTTACCTATAGTGGCTACTGAATCAGGTTTCACACATTCACTGGAAACAGTTTACTTCAGCTTTGCGAAATAGAGGTAGATATACACTATATGCCTATATGTTTTGAATTGTTAGAAAAGTAATGCACACCTATGGTGGTATTGCAGCTACAACACAGACAAGTGCAGCATTTTCATACAGCAGAAAATGGCAGGCAACATAACCTGTTAACCCCCCCCCCCCCCCTTAATGTAACTCACAGCTGAAAATACCTACCTAACTTAAAATTGTAATAGTTCCTGACTTCCTGACGATTTTGGTGTCTTTGGAAAGAAGACCCTTTGGGCTTCAATGTCCATCATCCAGTTGATAATGCTCAAAAAGATAAAAAGTTATAGAAACTGAAGTGCCATGAATAATTGTTTTACTACACGTTTTTTTTATCTCATATAAAAATACATGAAATCAGTCCTGGAGCAATCCAGAAAAAGTAATGGGTTGAAAGTCACAGGTCTCATGAGTTTCTATTTCAAATCTGAAGAAGATACCATAAAAATATGTGCCTCAACAGTGTTTGGTAAAAGCATCTCTACTACTAGCGAAACTTTAAGTTAAACTGCTTCAAGAACAGTGACAGCACTGAGAAAAGTCACTACTGAGAATTGCCATGTAGCTGTGAAACTACTTTACTGATAAACTAGTTCTGGTCTTGAACTACTTTAGCCATGTTTCCCTGAAAAACAGTTGCACCTTAGAATGAGAGTTACGTATGTAACTGCGGTTCTAGAAGCAGTGCTTAACACTAGATGTTATCTCTCAAAGCAAATGTACAGGTTGAGTCTAATAAAAACAATAAAGTCCCTTGTGGATACGATAACTCAGAAACGACAAGTAACAGAAATTTCTGGCCGTCATCAAAATTCAAGTCAATTCAAGTCACTTGTATTTAAATAGCGCTTTTAACAATACAGATTGTGTCAAAGCAACTTTACACCATTAAATAAGAAAATAGAGTGTCAATTATGCAAAATGACAATAGTAATTAGTAATAGTCACTAGATTTTCAGTTAAAGGCAGTTCATCATTGAATACAGTGATGTCATCATCCTGCTCAGTTGAGTTTAAATAGTATCTGTGCAATCAAGTCAACGATATCACCGGTAATTAAGTGTCCCTAACTAAGCAATCCAGAGGCGACAGCGGCAAGGAACCAAAACTCCAACGTTAACAGAATGGAGAAAAAACCTTGGGAGAAACCAGGCTCAGTCGGGGGGCCAGTTCTCCTATGGCCAGATGAAACAAACAGTTTGATTCCAGGCTGCAGCTAAGTGGTTCCATGTGGCCATCTAGGAGACAAGGTCTTCCCTGGGGATTGGTCTCTGGGGCTCATCTAGTTGTCCTGATCTCCACTGACATTCATGCTGTCGAGTTCATCTCTAGATGCTGATCGACCAACTGGACTAGATCGTACTGGATCCAGGTGACTGCAGTGCCCATCTGATCTGATCTGTAAAGGACTAATGTTAGTAGCATCATTACTCTTCTCTTTAACCAAGTGTCTAAACCTGACTTACCAATTGTTATCTCCCCAGCGTGTTCTTCTCGTCCTAGTCCTCCATCATCTCCATGCTTCTGGTCTCCAGCTCCTTCCCGATTTCCTGGCTCTGTAAGAACGAGACTTACCAATCACTCCACTCCTGAATCCCTTATAAGTCTATCAAACCAGTTACCTGTTGGGATAACCATGGAGAACGTTATGCTGCATGTAACACCGACCCATCCCAATGCTTTGGGAAAAGCTGCATTTTGAATGAGTTTTGATTTGATTACCACGACTAACAACAAACCAATTGGTCATGTGCAGTGCTCGCCATCTCCTCATTAGATGCACATTTAAGAAATGCATCTATACAGATTATGATAATAATAATATCGTTTTTGTTTTCGATATGTTTTATTTCATTAAATACTAATTTAAAGCTTTCTATAGATATATTTATCATGTCTGTGGGGCATGTATTTGCTGAGTTTTGGTTTATTTGTGTGAAGCGCTCCTATTCAAGACCAGACGGATAAAAGCGCATCATGTTTGTTTTCTTTATTTTATAAAAGCACAACGTTTTGTTGATATTGGGAGTGAACAAAACGAATGATGAATTACTTTTACCGTATGAGCAAAAATTATGTCGTATCCACGGAAAACATGCAAGTGATCATGCTGGCGCCTCCATGTCCTGCAAAGCACACATAGCTTCCACTCTCCACAAAAACTATTGGATATAGCGCACATTTATTTAGGTTTAATGTTTAAACGTTGTTATATGCTTGAACTGTTTAAGTTATATGTCTTATATGTCTATAGATTTTATTTTAGGCAAGTCGTGATGATTTGAGAAGGCTAAATTGATCAAACATTTATGATCAGCTTGCTGTCTGCAACTGGCCGCTTGGTCATTACATTAAAAAACAAAAACGTATATTTAATGAACAAAAAATGCTCCAAATGTTTTTAGAAATTAACTTAATAAATAAACTACACAAAATATAATCACTTTGCCATTATATACAAAACTGAACTATTTTTAATAGCTGAGACAGTAGTGTAAGCTGTTTTGGGAGAAGCTTTCGGACACAGGCCCCAGCCCCAGAGCTCGCTCCAGTGTCGCTCCAGCCCCAGTGCTCACTCCTCTCAAGTGCCTGCGCCTCGTAAACACCCTCAAGTGCTTACTCCTCCTGAGTGACCCCCAGATTTTCTAGTTCTCCCCAAGAATAATTTATTCCAGAGTCTCCTGATTTGCGATGGCCTCCCAAGTCTCCTGCTCCACCATGGCAACCTGGACTCCCTGCTCTGCTATGGCACCCGGAGCTCCCTCATCCGCCCTGTTCTACACCAGCCATCTAAGCTGCCCGTCCCTCCTCCTCAATGTTACTGTTACGGAGCGGAATGAGCCTTCCAGGAGGTGGGCAATATCTGTCACGTGTTAGTTTCTGTCTGTCATTATTTGGTTCAGTTCCTGCTCATTTAGTTAATTGTCATTCATTAGTTTCCAACTGTGTTGTATTAATCATCTTGTTTGCCCCTTTTAATTGCATGCTCTTTATAAGCCCTCAGTTTCTGTCATTCCTTTGTCCTGAGTTAATGTTATTTTTGTAATGGTCAAAGTGGTTTCTGTTTATTAAAAATATTCCTTTACTCCTACTCCTTAGCATGCACTTTTCTAAAACCATGTACTGCCTGACAGTTAAAACATCAAGTAGGATAATACATAACTTTTTATAATCTGAGTTCAAAAATGGAAGTGTGGTTACGTTCTTTACATAGTGTACCCAAAGGACTATACATCCTAAAAGAAACCCCACAACTTCTCAGAACTGTGTGCGATAATGCATAATTTCATTCTTAACAAGCATGCAAATTTCAAGAGAGATTGGGCAAAAAAATAACACTATAATATTTATAAAGGTTAAAAACACAGTGTTATATGAGAAAGTGCAATTATAACCACTACAACACTACAAAAATAACAACAGAAGACCACTAATGGGTTAATTAAACCCACTAAAACAGTACTGTTCATAGGTTTGATTATGGATGAATGCTTAGACATTATAAATTCATTGTTAAGACATTTAAAATCACATTGAGTTAAAGTTTACCATTTTGTTTATACAGACATATCAGTTTTTACAATTATGCAAGCTTATGATTACAGTGAAACCTGAAAATGACCTCTTACTTTTTTACTGTAGTATTTGTATGAAAAACAGGAGTCTAAAGACATTTAGTATAAATGCACACATGCTTAATCACATAGCTTAATCACAAAAAATACTGTAATTTTATTCCGTTACTGCTTTAATGCATTTAATTCATGTTTACATTAATAATACAGTTAAATTGGATATAAATACCCACAATCCTGCCACAATACCATGGTGCATTTAGTGTTACAACAGTAAATCCATGGTAGATGATGGCAATTTGTAGATTTAAAAGTCTTCTGACTGTGTCGTTGCATATTGTTTCTCCTGTTTGTCAGCACTTTCATCTGGCTTTAGTAATTGAGTAATTTAGTAGGCATCGTTCAGGCTGTGTGTTTTCCCTGCCCACAAAAAAAGGGAGGTAGGGACACGTGCAGTTTGTGTATTTTGTCTGCATGAGAGTGAAGCATGCAGAATCAGCTCTCGAGGGAGTTGACGGCTGCGATGCGAGAGTTTGTTGCTTCACTCTCAGAAGGCTCTCTTTGGGGAGGGAGCCTTCACTGGCGTTTCTCGTGGTGCCAGCCCCGCTTTCACTAAGGCAGAGCGGTGGTTGTGCTTGCGGGTTTCACTTTTGGATCCTTAACCACCAGATCCGGCACACGTTTTCGGCAATGTGTATATTACATAATTTAGTTTCGAGACAGAAGCCCCCCAGGGCGGCGCAGAGGACCACCACAGCCGTGCGGACAAGACAGGAGCCCACCAGGGCGGCGCAGAGGACCACCACAGCCGAGCAGATGAGACAGAAGCCCACCAGGGCAGTGCAGAGGACCACCACAACCAAGCAGATGAGACAGAAGCCCATCAGGGTGGAGCAGAGGACCACCACAGCCATGCAGATGAGACAGAAGCACACCAGGGCGGAGCAGAAGACCACCACAGTAGAGCAGACAAGACAGAAGCCTACCAGGGCGGAGCAGAGGACCACCACAGTCAAGCAGATGAGACAGAAGCCCACCAGGGCGGAGCAGAGGACGACCGCAGCCGTGCTGACGAGACAGAAGCCCACCAGGGCAGAGCAGAAGACCACCATAGTCGAGCCAATGGCACAGGAGAGCAAGTCTGGTCAGGTAAGACTGAAACAGAGAACATGAACAGGTTAAGGTTGGCCTCAGTGGCCATGATGAGATGGTAGATGGCCTCAATGGTCATGACAGGGCAGGTGGTGAGTTCATAGGTGACCTCCATAGCCGTGACGAGAGGATAGATGACCTCCGAAGGTTCTGCAGCAGTTCCCGCCACCTCTGGAGGTTCGACAGCCGTAACACTCTCCTTGACAGCAATAAAAACAGGCTGAGAGAGCATTGCTGGGTACAACAGACAGGATGTGAAGAGGCTCTGGAATTTCAGCTGAGAAGTGACAAGGCTCTGGATGATCTGTTGTGGTATGACAAAGCTCTGGAGAGTCAACAGGGATCTGACTCGACTCTGACAAGTCTACTGTGGCTGCCATCTTGAGCAGTGGCGCTGGGCTGGCGGCCATCTTGTGCAGTGGCCCTGGGCTGGTGGCCATCAGAGGTGGGTAGAGTACCCAAAAACTGTACTCAAGTAAAAGTAAAAGTACTTCTAGAAATATTTACTCAAGTAAAAGTAAAAGTACTAGTCTTGAATAGTTACTTGAGTAAGAGTAAAAGAGTATCGGATAAAAAATCTACTCAAGTAGTTGGTTACTAGTTACTTTGGGTCATATATACTGAGCCTATTTTTATTTAGATATATAGATAAAATGTATGTAATGTATGTGTGCGTGTATAAATGTATATATTTCATCAGCCTTTACTCCAATTTATGTAATGTATTATAAAACCTTGTCTGTTTACTTAAGTAACAGATATAGGTGTCATGCCATAACATATTTTTAATACGACTGACTTTATATTAAATGTGAATTTAACATTGAAAGTTAATGTGATATAAATATTGCTACTAATCTTTCATTGTTCAGAAAGAGAGCAAATAACATTTACATTATTAAAGATCATTTTCACTGACAGTCTAGATTTCAATCACTCTCAGAAACTCCCATTAAAATCACTGAAACTGTTAACACTGTGAAATCAATATCTTAATTAAAGATTCGTACACACATCTGCACTTTGTTGTTTCTGACGAGAGAATTCGCCAGAAAGAGGTATTCAGTCAGTGAGCGAGTGAAGGAAGCACCGGCATTTTAGCGATGACTCATCGGAACACCTCTGATTGGCCAATGCTTTAATAAGCTCAAAAGAATCATGTGTGATTGGTTATAATGCGCAGTGCTGTAAAAACGCGTCTGTCTCTGGCTCAGCGCCAGCAAGCAATCACAGATCTGAATTTAGCAGCTGATGATATGACTTGCTGAACGTACTCGCACCGGTGTGATTGTATTAAAATTAATAAAATCTTAATCGGCTATTTTTTGTCTTTTGGAAGCTGCATTCAACTTGACTCCCCTTTGTTATAAGCCACACACGTACAACAAACTAATGTCACAGTGGTATTGTGTACTGTAATCGAATGTAGCCCAAGTTATTACCTGTTAAACAGTAGACAGCACACGCAGTGTTCATCTAATAAGGATTTCCATCACTAGCAAGTAATAGCCTTTGCAGATTTGCTTTCAATTCAGTGCAGTTCCAGCCACGTTTTCAACGCTCTTTCTGTTCTTAAACGTTACAACTCCGAGTGAACCACTTCAGACGCTCAGCGCGTGCGGCAGGGAACTGAACGACTCATTCAAACTGATTCATGAACCAATTCACTCGTTTGCCAATTGGTTTGATCAAGCCTTTGGACACAATTGACTCAAAAGAATGAATCCTTCGCTACTGGGCATCGCTCATTGCCCAGAGAAAAGTAGACGGCGCGTTTGGAATAAACTGAAGCATTTATAACATTTATTGCATTAAGATAAAGTAACGAGAGGAGCGTCGCCCACAGTAACGAAGTAAAAGTACAGATTTTTCCCCAAAAATTTACTCAAGTAAGAGTATAAAGTACCCATCTTTAAATATACTCCGAAAAGTATTAGTTACCCCAAAAAATTACTCAAGTAAATGTAACGAAGTAAATGTAACTCGTTACTACCCACCTCTGGTGGCCATCTTGTGCAGTGGCACTAGGCTGGCGGCCATCTTGTGCAGTGGCGTTCGGCTGGCGGCCATCTTGTGCAGTGGCCCTGGGTTGGCGGCCATCTTGTGCAGTGGCCCTGGGTTGGCGGCTATCTTGTGCAGTGGCCCTGGGTTGGCGGCCATCTTGTGCAGTGGCGCTGGGCTGGCGGCCATCTTGTGCCGTGGCGCTGGGCTGGTGGCCATCTTAGGCAGTGGCGCTGGGCTAGCGGCCACCTTGTGCAGTGGCGCTGGGCTGGTAGCCAACTTGTCTGGAGACACAGGCATAGAGTCTGCCGTCGTGTCTGGAGAGACGGGTGTGGTCGGTGTATCCCATTGAGCATGATGGTGTAGGTAACTGGTGAACCCCCAAAAGTCCAGGATCTCCAGCCCCTTCATCTCCCACCATGGCACAGGGTCATCCAGGCAGGTGTTAAACAGGTCCTTCAGTGCCTCATCATTATACCACAGCCCTACTGCCATAGTCCAAAACTTCTGAGCCAAACCACCCACCTCACTCCCCCTTTGATGGAGGGTGGATAGGTTCAGAAGTCTCCCCCTCCACTCCTCCATGGTGGCTGGGGAAAGGATTCGAAATCCCACACCGCTGGATCTGGGCATGATGGAGTCCTTCTGTCACAAACGTACACACAAACAGAGAGATCCAATCGCAGTGTTTTATTAGGATAATCCAAGTAATCAGAGGTCAATATCCACAAAGGCAGTCCAAAACAAGAAACATGACAAACACTAGGGAACACGAAAAAGCAGGGTGACATAAACCAAGGACTCCATGAAACTGATAGAAACAAACCGGGTATATGTGGACAGGTGAAAACGATGAAAGTGGGAACAGCTGAGTGCAATTAACAGGTGTGCAATTAACAGTGATGAATCAGACAAAGGCTTGTGGGAAATGTAGTACCTGCAGTGGGGTGACTATATGGGGAAGTGAGACCACTAGTGGACACCCAGGGATACATAGACCAGACACTGTGACACTAATCAATGTAAATAATGATTTTATAATAATACTGTAATTATTCAAAATACAGTAATTATTTCTGCACCAATTATTCATACCCGCACCTTTTTAAATATATAGTTTTTACAGAATAACGTTAAAATAGAAAAATACTGGTAATTCTCACCTCATGCTCAGGGTTTTGTTTATTATGCATCACATTCAATCAGACCATCACAAATGGTGTAGTCACAGAAGTAATTTCAAAACATCCGAAGCTCAAAATTTCTACATGCGCATATTGTCAAAACTCCACAAAGCTCCCATACTACACTTCAATTTATTTAACGACTTCAGGTCTGTCTCTTGTCATTTGTCGGAGAGTGTAACAGCGGCTATAGTTTTGTTGTTGTTGTTTAAAGCGCTATATAAATAAAGGTGACTATAGTTATAATTGGAAGGTGTCTATTAATAAGTAATGTAGACCTAAAATAATTTTTATGTATGTAAAGAACAGTTAAGTAAAGTACTGTTTTTAGATGTCTTAAAAATGAGCGCTTCACTGTCTACGCAAATGTACAAAAATATTCTATATGTACTAGAACCACATTTTACAAACAGGCTACTGATGATTAATAATGACATCAAGTTGTAATTGCTGTAATTCTCATACTGTTTGTATTTGCAAAATGAACAGGATTTTTTTATAGATGTTCTATGGCATTCTGAACCAACTCTCTATAGTTTCACGCTGCTAGGTAACCATGAGATACAAGTAGTCATGCAATAAAATATAAAAGGCAGAACATCAGTCATGCATCTGTTTAACTAAATGAAAGGGAACATCTCAGAATCTCTTGTATGCTATTTTAAATATTCATTGTTTAGAAATTCTAGCATTTCCATAGATTTAAGGAGGAAAACCAGAAGAATAAGTTAAGAAAATGTTATACATATTATTTATTCTTTATAATGACTGAAATGCTTTTAGTATTTCTTTTGAAACTATACTTCAGTTTTCAGAGTTTTCATCACCTTGTTGTTACAGACACCATCTGCATCTTTCTTCCATCTTCCTTCACAGGAGCTTTTTTTCTGTGTACATATGAGTACATAAAGGCTGTGATTGATTTTGACTTGTTACCTGTATATAGTGTACTTTAATGTACTTGTGTCTGTTTGTATAGCAGTGGACTGATAATGGCAGTTGAAAATTATACTGTGAAAAATGTTGACTGCTTTATAATCACTGGATTTGATCACTTGCAGAACCAAAAGCTCCTCGGATTCCTCATCTTAATAACCTACATGCTCATATTGCTTGGAAACGGCATCAATCTGTGTATCATCTCGACTGACAGACATTTACACAAGCCGATGTACATATTAATCTGTAATCTAGCTGTTGTTGACATAATGTTCTCTTCTACCTGCAGCACAACCATGATCTCAGTGCTGCTGGCTGAGATTAAAACAGTTTCATATTACTCTTGCATCTCAAGGATGTTCTTCTATCATCTTGGTGATTTCACAGAGTGCATGGCTCTGACATTAATGGCAATTGACCGACTTATTGCAATTAGACTTCCACTGAGATACCACAGCATTGTAACAAATTCACGAACTTTTCTGTTTATTTTTCTGACTTGGCTCATTACTATCACTTTAATGGGTGTTTTGACATCTGTGGTAGACAATGTCCCGTACTGTCAGCCTGTCATCAGGTATGTGTTCTGTGATTATCCTTCTATGATCAGAGCTGCTTGTGTTAATCCTGAACCCTATTTTTTCTTGCCTGCAATGATTAATCTGTGGTGGTTCTGTGGGCAGTTCCCCTTTATTATGTGCACATATGCTGTCCTGGCCTATAGTGTGACCAAACTGTCCAACAATACAAGCAAAAGACAAATGATCAACACTTGCTTGAGTCACCTTATTGTCTTGTTTAGTTATTATGCACCAAAAATGGTCCATGCATTATTAACTCGAATAGGAGTTGTTCTAACTTTAACAGAGAGAAATGCGATATTGATTGTCGCTTCTCTAATTCCTCCCTTAATAAACCCCACAGTTTATTGCACCAGAACTAAAGATATCAGGAAACGATTAGCAGATGTATTATTGCGCATTAAAGTTGCTCCAAATAATTTAAAGGTTTTATCATAATAGTTTTTGTTCATTCTCATAGCTGATTGTGATTTTGTTGTAACATTTATTATTGTCTTTTGTGACACTCTTGATCATGTTAGAAATTAAGATAATGCATAGATGTGTTAATAATTTATGGTGAAAATGGACAATGTTTATTAATAATGTTAATGTACAACAGACAGTCTAGAGTTCTTTGTAACTGCCACAGAATAAAACTGTCAAACATGTTCAAAAATATATATATTATATACTTTTTTTGTAACTACATACAAACTTTGTCAGATTTGTTGTGTCATGTATGATAAATAAATATTAAGTTTTTTGTACAAATATCTAAAGAGAGAGTACATAAAATAATGTATATAAAAAGGGATTCATAAAAAATATAATAAAATACATTTGAAATGCTTTAAATTCAGTTTTAAAAGTCTATTTTTAATAGACTCAATTTTTTATACTGCAAAATAGCCTACATATAGGCCATTCACACAGAACAAGGTTGTTGTTTTTTGTTTTGTTTTTTGCAGTGCTTCATGGAAATTGACAGTCAAAGAGTCCTTCTGGTGCAATTTGTTTATTTAAATTTTCTGACTGGAGATTTTTGGCACAATCATGGGTAATGGTACTTTTTTCCCCAAAAAATGTATTGTAAAACACAACTGTAAAGAATAATGCAGATAAATGACTTCAACAAAATCATATACATAAAAACATTTTTATTTCTGGAACCCCACTGTTGCAAACTGTGCAGATTTTGAAACCACTGCTCATGACTTTTTGTTTGTTTGTTTATTTGTTTGTTTGTGAGAAGCCCTTTCACTTGGCTATAAGGCAGACGATATGATCACTGTATTATTAAACAATAATTTAATAATTTTCCTTCAGTCATTTCCCAACCGAGACATTAATGACAATCTATTATTCACTTAGCTCATCAGTGCATTAAACCCTTGGCACCATTGGACACCTGAGAAAGCAATGTCATCCAAAAGGGACTTAAAGACTTCTTTTGATAATATTATATTGATAATACATATAATTTATAACACTTATTGCAAATGCACTTTTTATAAAAATCTCTACATACAAATACTATTTATCCGTTCACCCATCTATCCATCTACCAGTGCAGTATCCATATAAGGTATCATTTGAAAATTAATTTCTAACAAAAATGTAGCAATACTGTGGCCCAGTTTGGCCTAAAAACCTTGTTACAAATGGGCATGTCATGGTAAGCCCAAAAGCAAGCAAATCACTAAAACATAAGCAAAAGCTGATGTATTTTAATATATTTCTAAATGCCTGATTAGGTTTATGAAAACTGCAGCTTATAACTTCACATTATTTACACCCTCTACATGTTATTTTCTTGATGTTTGTATTTTGACAGAAATGTGCAATAATCCCTGTCACTGTGTGTCTGAAAAGTGTCAACATATTTGCTACATGCCCTTAATTTGCTCTCTGGAGACACTAAACACCCTGAAGATTGTACAGGTGAAAACCAAACCTGAGAGAATTACCACTGAGTGATGTAGTAAATAAGTGACAACACAGATATATGTAGATAATGACACTCAAACCAAGTAGTCTTTGAGATGTCTGTGACCTTTAACCTTCTTCATGAATTATTAAAGGGAACATAACACACACAGTTTCACCTGATCTTATGTTAATCTTGAGTACCTATACAGTAGTACTGCATCCTTCATATATCCAAAAAATATTTAGTTTTACCATATTTATAAAAGAAAAATACAGCTTTCCGATTCTTTCCCAAAAAAGCTGTGCTCCTGGAGGCGTGCCGTGGGCGAAGTTATAATACTGATGTTTCGTGTTGTTTCCATTAACATATATTCACTTATGTGCTGATTTCCAACAAAACAGAGAAATCTGATGCAGTTGTACTTACATGAATGGGGTCTTTTATCAGAGGGACAGCTCCATTTTTTAATAGCAAACAATGTGCAAATCCAGTGTCGACTTGGGCCTTGTTTATAAAACATTCGTCACTCAAATGACGAGAAAACACAAACGCACTTGATACACTCCGCTGCCCCGGAAAAACAAACTGCATCCACTGTTCATGTAACGCTGGGATCTTGGGGAAGCTGAACACGGTAAACTTTCCCTCACATCCAAAACACACTTATTTGGAGGCATTCTGGAACAAATCCTACTGTATGCAGCGCTGGCGACGATTTTGAAGCGCGTTGATGTGCGCGGTCTCACTCTCCTCTGGTCAACGTATGCAAGGGCACGCTTTTCAGAGAGAAATGCTCATATAAGGAGTTCCACTCTTATCTACGTCATTAGATCCATGTTTTAAAAAAAAACAGCCGAAACTTGTACCAACCCGGAAGTAAGATTTTCGGCACAGAAATTCTCAGACATAATACTTTGGCAATGTTTAGCATGAGAATCCATCTCTTTAACACTGTGAACAACTCTGAATACATAAAACACCATTGTACCCCCCCCCCCCCCTTAAGCTCAAAATTTAAAAAAAAACAAAGATCAAAATATAACTGTGGCTTAAGTCTGGATTTAAAATGTAATTTAACATATACACCTCTATTCACACCAGGGGCCTCATTTATCAACAGTGTGTAGAAAAGGTTCTATATTTTGTCCTTATATTTACCCACATTCCTACATATAAGTACAAGTTTTAGATCACACACACATATCTGTTCTTATGTGTCATCACAACTGGTCAAGGAAGCAAACAGTCAGATTCAAACAAGCAGGGGAGTTCATTAACTTTAAAAAAACAGCCAACGAGTAACTGTGGTGAGTGTGTAATTTAGTGATGGGAAGTTCAGATCGTTTTACTGATTCGGTCCTTTGAGTCTTGTTCAGCAAAATGAACAAATCTTTTTTCGAGTAATTTCGTTCATTTTAGCAAAATGTAATTAAAATGTTATGTGTTACTTCCCTAACACATCTAGTACTTACACAAATGTTGATCACACCACAAACAATACAAAACTATAATGCTATAAGAAACAGAAAAGATTAATTCATTATTTACCTGGGTCTTTAGCCTATGATTAGCTCACCTCACCTCTTATCTGACAAGTCTTTCAAGGGTTTAAGTCGTCCCTTCATCATGTGACAGCCCCTTAAACTAAACCAATGCAGTCTGAGCCAGAAAAAAGAATTGATTAGTTCATCTTTCAAGTCATTCTTTTGTCACATCATGTGACAGCATTTGATAGAGAAATTAATTTACTTACAAACGGGTGCATAGTTATTATTATTATAATTATTATTTACTCTTACAGTTACGTGATGCGCTTTTGGTCTCAAATTTTAGCTTTTTATTTCTTAAATGTGTGAATTTCTGTCATGATGGTTCTTTTCCATACACTGAATGTGGTGACAAAGGTAATAAAGAGTTGGTTATTATTATTAAGTCTCTTTCTGGCCCAGACTGCATAGGTAAAGCTTATGAGGTTGTCACGTAATGAACGAACGAATTGAAAAACCCTAAGACTCGATAGATGAACTAATCAATTCTCTTTCCGGCTCAAACTGCATTTGTTAAGCTATGGGGCTGTTATATGATGAATAAATGACTCGAAAAACTCGAAGACTCAAACTAGGTAAACTAATTTCAGTACTGAACCCATAGGATGTTGCACATGCGTGTCTGAACAAATCACTCCCCGAGACGACTCATTCGTGGAAGGTGATTCCGTGACATTATGCACTGTTGATAAATGAGGGTCCAGAAATAGCAGGTGTGTTTCTTAGATTTATAATGAAGCTTATCTGCCAAAGAAAAAAACACACACAATATAATGTCCATTTAGTACTAAAGTATCAGTCAGAACCATATAATGTAAATACTAACCTTTTTAGCATTAACGTTAAACAACAGCTAAGAAGGAAATCAGAGGCAGACAAATATATTAAAATAACACTCATGTCTGAAACAAAGGCTGCAGGTACTGCTGTATTTAGCATATAGCAGAGCAAAACTAACAGGAAGCACTGATGATGTAGAAATACCATCAATTTTCTAAGTTATCTCAAGTGAATATATTAGGGGTGTTAATAAACAGGACACAAACAGTGTTTTGTTTTCCCAACAGAGCCAATAATCTATTATTCAGTTATATCATCAGTGTATTAGTGGCTTGGCACCACTGAGCATTTGAGGCCAAAGGGGGATTATAATTCAATAAATATACTATATGATGCTTTGAACTACTGGTTTCATCTTAACAGAATTTATAGGGTAAATATTGTAACTAGATATCATATACAGCCCCAGTAGACTGCTCACATTATATTAAGTAAATTAGGCATTGTCTAATTAAATATGCAGTAATTTACATACATTTCTAGAACAGAAATCTGAACAATAGATACAGCCAGGTTCATACTTTTCATTTTTGTTGACGTATTAGAGTAAAAGGGTTCCCTGTCAAGGGAACTTCGAACTGCGTCCTCTTTAGGGGACACTATGGGGAACACCTCGTCGTGACCCGTGTCTGAAGCATACTTTGAAAAACGCCAACGTGTTGGCCGGCAACAGCCTCTGACGTCACTACCGGCGCCACTATAAATACGTGCCCGTAGGACCCGTCACTTATCTTCTTCGTCTTCATTGACTGTTTTGTTTGAAGCGTGCATCTGAGAAACGACCACGGTAAGAGCGACCTTTCTTTGTTTATCATGGGATCCACTAGCAAGGCGTTTAAACAGTGCGTGCATCCGTGTAGGCGTTATTTGACACCTGATGACACACAGTCTTTGCGTCTCTTGTTTGGGCGAAGAGCACGCGCGCGATGTCCTTGAGGGGGCGATCTGCGTGCATTGTGAGCGTTTTTCTATGAAAAAGCTCCGCTCTCATTTGTCTCTTTTTTTCGAGGAAAGAGGGACAGCCATCTGTCTCCCGCGGCTCAGGACCCACCGCTGTTGAGGCACGGAGTAGAATGAGCTCGTGGGGATCACAGGTGGATCTCATTGAGGAGTTTAGAGAGGGACTTTCCCTTTCATGCTCTTCGGCGGCAGACGAGAGTGAACTTCAGGAGGAAGATGTGTTGTCATTAACCCTTTCTGATACTGAAGTTAGTGCTCTGCTGGGTTCTACCCAGGAAGAGCAGGCGATGTCTGAGGATGACGAAGAAGCTGAGGCTGAGCCTTCTCAATCCTCCTGCCCTGCGTATGGGGAGCTGTTAGAGGTTATGGATCGTGCCACAGCAAAGTTAGACTTGCCATGGAAACGTACCAGCAAAATAACGCCGCGAGGTCGCCTTGATGAGCGTTATTTATCTGACCATAGCCCTCCAGCCCAGGTGAGCCTTCCATTCTTGCCTGATTTACATGCAGAAGTCGAAAAAGAATGGAAAAGGCCATTTTCTTCTCGCATCCATCGGTTTCAGCATACGAGTTATGCTAACATCGAGGGCATGCGCGAAAATGGCTATGAGAAGATGCCCCCTGTAGAAGAGACGCTGGCTAGCTATCTCTCTGTGGGGGAAACATCCTCTCTTAAATCTTCCTCTTTGCCATCTAAGCCCCTCCAGGATACATCCCGCTTAAATGGCAGAGCATACGCAGCAGCAGGTCAGGCGGTGGCTTCATTGCACACGATGGCAGTGCTTCAGGCCTATCAGGCTGACCTGTTAAAGGATAGGCCTTTCAGCTGACCAGGTGGCTGAACTGTGCCGCACCACAGACCTCTCTCTCCGTGCTACCAAACAGGCCGCCTCCGCCATGGGTAGGTCTATGGCTGCCATGGTAGTAACGGAGAGACATCTTTAGTTGAACCTGGCAGACATCGGGAAGAAAGAAAGGGCTTTCTTCTCGATGCTCCGGTCTCGCCTTCTGAGCTTTTTGGTACCTCCGTCGAGACGGTGGTCGAGAAGTTCAGGGAGGCAAGGGCGCGCTCAGCTGCCTTTAAATCCTTCATTCCACGAAGGTCCAGGTCCGAGCCCGAACAACATAGGGGTCCTGGCCTGTCTCGTTCTGAGGATCAAAGACGGGCACAGAAGGCTAGTGTCGCAGCTCGCGCTCCTCCCCCACCTGTGGGCAGGGGCAAGAGGAATCGTGGGTCACGAGGAGGTAAGCAGGACCTGAGGGATGTGATTCAGATGAGGCAGCATTCTCGTCCGAATCGGAGCGATACCTAGGTAGCTACTCATTCCCTTTGTATGTTTTTAACTTCCTGCTCTTATCCTCCCTTGCCTAATTCCCCTGTAACCACCAGCTCTCCACCTGATCGAGGTTAGGTGGAAAAATTTCTCTCATAACAGTCTCATATGCTGGACCTATGATGTTTTTGGTTGGTTCTATATTCATAATAACCACCTTACTGATGGTCCGGACTATAAGGAGGCACCCCGTGAGCGGGGTTCCAGTACAGGAGGGTGGGTGAGTATGTAACCCTTTTATGTATATACTTATGGGTTAAATTGCTGGTGGTTATGTGTCTACTAACATTCTGTGAGTCTCTTTTACAGTGCTCAGTCGTGGCATCTACTAAACACCCGACAGCACCGACCTTCCGGCCTCGTGCTCTGGTATTAGGTGGCCGAGATCATGGGCTTCTGCGGGAGCCTCGCTGATCATCAGAACTGGCACAGCACTGCAAGAGATTTCATGAATGTCTGGCCATGTCACCCTGAGGAGCCTCCTGGCCGCTTATATGCGCTGTCACATCCAGTGGGAAAGTGGAGGTGGTAGTTACAGAATTCTTCCTGTATATACTGCCTCAGGTGATGCTCCCCTTGCCAGAGGTTTGTAAAATTGGAGCTTGCCTCTTCCGTGCGGTTCAGCGCCTCTGCAATGCTTAGGAACCTCTAAGTACACACGCTACGCTCTGTGTACTTCTTAAAGTGGTAAGTGTGCACGCAAGACTCTGCACACTTTTCTGAAATCCTGTATGGTAAGGGTTACGCGCTCAGCTTCGTTCCCTTTTCGAGATGGTTAGTCCTTGGTTCCTTTGGCTCCATTCAGCCGGAGTGCATTTGTTTATACACTTCAAGCATTGCTTCCCTCAACGTGAAGGGATATTGGGGTGGTTCTCGCGGTAGTTTAACAGTGGTCCCCTTTCCAGAAAGGGTCACGTGCGAGTATGGTACTCTGAATTCAGAGTTTTCCTCTCATATGAGACTGCGTTCTCTGTTTTTCCCCAGAGCGCTCCACCATTAGTTCCACAGATCGAGTTGATATTCTCAAAACATATTTTTGAGATACATCATTCCATCTGTGAGCTGCTCGTTCAGAGTGCCACGAGAACCCCTCCCTAGAACAGTATTTAAAAAATCCATGCTATGGTAAGTGTGCACATGAATTCTTTGCGCACTTTCTGAAATCCATACTATAAAAAACCATACTATTATCCATAATGCTCTGCGTTCTTTCTAAAACTCCTTTATGGTAAGGGCTTCGCGAGGTTGCTTCGTGCCCTTTCTTGAGTTGGTAAAAAAGCCCCGTTAATCTTGGGCGCCACTCCATTTATGTATCTTTGAATACCTATCTAAGCAGGGTATGGCTACCAGGGATCTGTTGAAACAGCTCCTTCAGCAAACTTGTGCGAGAGCAAGCGGTAGCCCCTGTGTGACAGGCAAGACCTTGTATAAATACTGGTTTCTTAGCCGTATCCCTTTAAAGGAATCCTTACTGATTCCAAGCCTTTAAGCTCTACCCCGGGCCGAGACCCTAACAAATAACTGGCTATGCAGCTTAGGCCTTTGGCCGTAAGGGATAATGTCACAAACAGCCGTCTAAACGTCCCAGGGGCAACTCCCATGGAAATGGTGTCACAGTGTCTGGGTTGTGTCCCTGGGTTTCCACTAGATGTCCCAATAAACACCATACCTGCAATTGGATCTCTCCTCGTTTCTTGTATCAACGTACGTGACAAATGGTAAAGTTGGTACTTCGTGTTTGCCATGTTCTGGCCTGCACTCCCCTCAGCATGGCGGCGTGGGTATACTGTTCCCCATAGTGTCCCCTAGAGAGGATGCAGTTCGAAGTTCCCTTAACAGGGAACATCTCAGGTTACGAATGTAACCATGGTTCCCTGAGAGAGAATGAGACACTGCGTCCTCTAGCTCCCTGCCATGCTTCGGACGCAAGCTTCACGAAGAAGATAAGTGACGGGTCCTACGGGCGCGTATTTATAGTCGCGCCGGTAGTGACGTCAGAGACAGTCGCCGGCCAACATGTTGGCGTTTTTCAAAGTATGCTTCAGACACGGGTCACGACGAGGTGTTCCCCATAGTGTCCCCTAAAGAGGACTCAGTGTCTCTTTCCCTCTCAGGGAACCATGGTTACATTCGTAACCTGAGACGTTTTACAGAGTGAATGTTTTACCTCTTTTCATCACTCCATAAACCAGAAATATGTTTTTTGGAACTTAATGTTACCTAAATCAGGTGAATTATATGAACAAATCCTTCTCTAAAAAAACATTGAGAATGTATGATGTATAGATATGTAAAGAAAGAAAAATATCATTTAAAGAAAACAGACAATAACTATATGCATTGTATTTGAAATCTACAGATGCAAATGGAATCACTAGTCTGAAAGAATACATGTTATGGAAGCAAAATAGCTTTTAATCTCAAAAGTGACTTGCCTATAGTTTCTTACATGTCAGACTAATACAGTAGTCGACATTTGAAGTGGATCAAAACCTTTCTTAAATGTTATCCTAAAACTTAAAACCAAAATGCGATCTTGTCTTAGCACAACTTTGACAAACTATTTAGATCCACTTCAAATGTTGACTACTTTATACCACATAAATGTTAGTGGAGACGGCAGGTTATAGTCTAAAATAATTCACATGTATTTATATTATTTGAATATTTGATAGTTTTATGTTTGTGTGTTTTTGAGAAAAGGGGAGCTTACTGAGGAAGACATTAGAGATCTCAGGTCAAAGGTTTCCATGTAACATCCTGTAAACATTGTCACTGTTTTTTTTTTTGTTTTTTTTGTCAGAAGAGTGTCAACATATTTGCTACATGCCCTTAATTTGCTTTCTAGAGACACTACACAGACCCTGAAGAGTATGGACTGATAGGAAAACAAACTTGAGAGAATTTACACTGAGGAATTCAGTAGATGAGTGACAACACCAATTAATGTAGATATTGACACTCAAAAACAATGAAAACCCCATGAGATCTGATGACATGCAGGAAAAGTTTGATGACACAAACTTTAAGAGAGAAGATTTACTGACATTTATTAATTACTTTTATACTACAAGGCTGTTGAATGTTTGAATCTGATTGATTCTAAGGTGTGCAATTTGTTACCGAAGAACTGGACTACTGTCACTGAGTTTATCACTGTAGGCTTCCCTAGCCTCCATCCAGACTATTATTGCCTGGTCTCTGCCATTTTTTTTATTGTCTAACCCAACCACGTTCCTGGAGGCCCCCCAACACTGCATGTTTTCCATGTCACCTTAATCAAATACACCAGATTCAGATCATCAGCTCATTAGTAGAGACTCCAAGACCTGAACTTGATGTGCCAGACCAAGGAGAGATGCAAAATGTGCAGTGTTGGGGGGGCCTCCAGGAACATGGTTGGGACCCACTGGTCTACACAACCACAATGGCAGGTAACATGGTTTTCCTGATGCTGTTATACAGCTTCCCTACTGCGGCCCTAAACTGATCATTCAATGCTATTGCGACAACATCTCTATTACCAGCCTAGCCTGTGTGTGGCCCTACTTATGCTCTTTCTCCCTCTGGCCTTCATCATTTACTCTTACTGTCACATCATATCATCTTTGATGAGGCTGTCGAGCTCTCAGAGTCGCTGGAAAAGTTTTGCGACCAGCAGCACGCAGCTGTCCATCATCGCTCTGTTTTACGTGCCTCGCTGTGCCGTGTATATAGCCAGTTTCCTGCAAATCCAAATAAGTAGAGATTTCAGGATACTTCTGGTATTGCTTTACAGCCTCATTCCACCACTGATAAACCCCTTCATCTACTGTTTACATACTCAGGAGATCAGAGTGATTGTGTGGGCAAGCAGGCAAAAGACCTTTAGAGAGACGTCTAAAATTAATGTGATCACTCACTCACTATAAAATATTATGTTCTGTAGAGTTTTAATAGGAACAAACACACGATGATTTACTGTATGTGAATCAACTGAATATATTATTTTGATTTGTAACTTTTTTTATGTTTTTTTTTAAATGTGTATTGCAAAGTATTCCAGTGAATTAGAAAAAAACAAACATCTGTTTCGTTATGAACAACACAATTTATAAAATTAGCTCTTTTTGGATGTACGGTTAACAGAAAAGATGTTATTGATAGTTATCTATTTGTCTCAAGAAATATAATATTTAGGCACAAATTTAGGATTTATGGGTTTAAAGTGCATATGAATACAGTGTTATATATCCAGCCATTAGGATTTTAATGTGGTTAATATTTTTTCAGTCATACATAAATGGAACAGCCAGGTAAGAATCAGGTAAGATTTCTACACTCTAAAAATAATGTATTAATAATTATTTGAATGCATTTAATTTGATTTTATTTAAACAATATTATTTTCAAAATTCACTTATTGCACAAATTGCTTAAAATCAGCATAAATATGTTAATTGTAATCATAACTGAATTTAATTAATTAAAATATATGAACGGTTAAAATATGGCTGTGAAATATATTCGATTTAAAACACAGTCATATGCATTACATTAAGTTTATTAAGTTAAGTTAAAATCCATCCAAAATTGCTGAAAGTACCCCCTGAGAATTTAAATTAATTAAACAATGCATTACTGATCAAAAGATATGCAGTGTCCATGTAAACGAACCTAATGTCTTATGCACAATTAGCTTGTAACACTCTAAAGAGAAAGGAAAACTTTAAATCACATCATATGACCCCTTTAATATTAAATTATTACTTTTCTGCCATGGAAAAAGTAATAAACAGATGCCACGAATCAATTGTCATGAATCTCCATTCATTTATTTTCCCTCGTTTTTGCACCACCTGCTAGTGACCTTTACTAATGCTGATGAAAAAAAAAAAAAAAAAAACTTGGTCCTCTATGACGTGTTGGACCCTACAGGCTTCAACACTGATTCTACAGCTATAAAAAATTAAACCACAAGCAGAACATTGACATCAGCACTGACCACGGAGAGACATGACACACTGAGCCAGGAATAAATTTTAGCAGATGTCATATAACTTAGAAGAATAATCAAGGTAATTTGCTGAAATACAAGCCAAAATACCACTGAGATTTTTCCAATGACAAATCATTTTTGGTAACAATGTGTTATTCATTTAATGAAAATGTATTTATTTACATTATTAATATCAATTTATAAAAAAATACATGTTGAATAATTTATGTGAATTAATAATTTTGTAATTTAATGTCATTTAAACCATTTAATAAAAATTTAATAATTTATAATTCAATACTTTTTCTAAAGCCAGATATTGTTTCTTTTGTAAACAGGTATTCACTGCAGGTTTTAGTATGTCACAGGTAAATGAAACCACAACTTCTGTAACTGAGTTTTTCATTGTGGGTTTCCCTGGACTCCAGCCCAAATACTACAACCTGATAGGAGCGCTATTCTTCATCATCTACATCGCTGTAATTACTGGAAACTCTCTCATTGTGGTCTTGTTTGTGACTGAACGCAGCCTTCATAAGCCCATGTATATTATCATGCTGAGTTTGTCCTTGTCTGATATTGGTTTCTGCACAGTCGCTCTGCCAAAAGTAATTTCTCGCTATTGGTTTAATGACGGTTATATTGGCTTCTATATTTGTCTGTTTCAAAGGCAGCTGATTCACTATTTTGGTACCTTGAACTCCCTAATTATGATGAACATGGCACTTGATCGGTACTTGGCGATCTGTTACCCGCTAAGATACCCTGTTTTAATGACTAACCGTACTATGAGGCTTCTAATAGGGTTTTCTTGGGTTACTGCAATGATTGCTCCAACCATTAGCTTAATGCAGACAGTGAAGCTGCCATTCTGTGGGCCAAACAGGATCGCTCATTGTTTCTGTGATGGTTCATCTATAAACCAGCTGGCCTGTGCTGATGCAACCCTCACAAATCTCAATGCATATGCTGTAGCAATGTTTGTGCTTCTTGTTCCATTCTCTTTCATCATATTTTCTTATTTAAGTATCCTGGTGTCTGTGCTTCGAATAGCAAATGCACAGGGCCGAATTAAAGCCTTTTCTACCTGTGCCACACAGCTGACTATCATTACCATCTATTACGTGCCCCGCTTCATGGTTTATACCACGTCTAACATCCCAAATGTTCAGATGCTCAACAGCAGTCAGAGGATCAGCCTGGTCATGTTCTACAGTCTGCTTCCACCTGTAGTGAACCCCTTCATCTACTGCATCAGGATCAAAGAAATCAGACAGTTCTTTATCAAATGGTCTGTCTACATTATCAGGAATAGTCAAAAGTCAAAAGTCAATAAGTTAACTACTCCAAAATGAAATGATGTACATGTTTCATTTTATCATTTTATGAAACTAATGTACATTATTGTTTTAATTGCTTTACATTAATATAAATAACTTTTTGTTGATTTTTATATATATATTTGTTATACATTACAGCTTTTTACATAAATGTAAAGGGCTGAGTGCATCTTACAGGGGGTGATTAGCCCTTAATGTTAATAAAAGAAAAATAGCTTAGAAGAATGAATTGGAAAAAAAAATTACACTATCCAAAGATATTTAATCATATCATGTACTGCTGTTTGACATGCTATATTACATGTAATATAGTGTTTTTCTAGAAAAATAATTGCTTCAGATTTGAATTATAAATAAATCATGAATACCTCCCAAATGTGCCCACTCTGGATTCATATTCAGAAAAGCTTGAATTAAACAATTTTGCTTTCATTTTGTTGACAGGCACAGCTTGTGTAAATTTTCCTGCATGCTCTATGACTGTAGTGTTTTTCTTGCTTGTTTCATTGTGTTCCTTTAGATCACTAATACTTGTTATTACTTTGTATAAATGCATCTAATGTTTAAGTTACTGAACTTTTTGCCAGTTTTTTACCTATTTCTATAAAATGTCCATGCCAAGTCAAATTATGTGATTATTTACTCACTCTTTGGTCAACAATCACCTTTGATTCATAATTTTCAATCATAATTTGATTCTTACCACGTGCAGTTTAAGAAACAGTGGCAGCACTGGTGTTGTATAAAGGCCTTTGCTTTTGTGCTCATCAGCTTATAATGGTTACTGACCGAATACTATAGTTTCCCACTACAGGACACTTGTCAGAAAATCCTCAAAAAAAAAAAAACTGAGAATCCTTCAGTCAGATACATATTTGTGGACATTTTTAGACATTCACCTACAAATATAATACATATTTGTATATACATATTAACATCAGCCTAAAAAAAAAAGTTCAAGAACCCAGCGTTACATGAACAGTGGATGCAGTTTGTTTTTCCGGGGCAGCAACGGAGTGTATCAAGTGTGTGTTCTGGTCATTTGAGTGACGAATGTTTAATAAACAAGACCCAAATCGATGCTGGATTTGCACATCATTTGCTATTAAAACATGGAGCCATCCCTGTGATAAAAGAGCCCATTCGTGTAAGTACAATTGCATCAGATTTCTGTATTTTGTTGGAAATTAGCATCATCTGTATTATAGCTCCGACCACGGCACGCCTTCAGGAGCTCCGCTTTTTCCGGAAAGAATCGGAAACCTGAATTTTTCTTTTATAAATATGATAAAACTAAAGACTTTTTGGATATATGAAGGATGCAGTACTACTCCATAGGTACTCAAGATTAACATGAGATTAGGTGAAACTGTGTGTGTGTGTTGTACCCTTTAACGTTCTTGTAGCTGCACAAACAAATGGCGTTTCAGCCCACCAAAATGGATAGGGCTGACTGTCATTATAAGTCGGTGCCAAATACCATTTCATCAGAATTTTCTCCTTTAATGTAAAGATCATCTCCTCGCTGAACTCTAAAAAAGAAGGAAGTAGCTTGCTTACTTGCCGTAGAAGAGCACCTGCAGCAAACAGACACTCCTCTTCAGCGCTTCTCTCCTGCGGCCATCCGGTGAACACAAAGAACAAATATCTTTTCCTAGGATCTTTTCCTGAGTACCGGTTGTCAATGTGGGCACAGCTGATATGCTGCTCTATCCCAGCATGGTTGTAGGTGGGTTAGAACATGCCCACATTGTTAGCTTACCAGCAGGTGTCACCGAAGTGCCCTCATATACCGTTACCGTGTTTTCTCGGTCAGCCTCCCCCTCGGTGTCGGACCAGAGGCTTTGGACCTGTCCCCCATGTCTAGGGAGGACCAAGAACAGGTACGATTTTTAATAGGGATATACGCCCATGTTTTCTCAGCTAACGAATTACATCTGGGGTGTACTAACTTAATTGTTAGTGAGATCCCCCAGTGCGACAACGTTATCGACGCATACCCCCATCGGAGTATGAGTTGGTAAAGGAACATATTAATCAACAGCTGGAAACACAGGTGATTCGAGAAAGTTGTAGTCCATACGTTTCCCCCATAGTTCTCGTGAAAAAGAAAGATGGTAGTCTGCATATGTGCATGGACTACCAACAGTTAAACAGCAAAACAAGAAGAGATGCATTTCCTCTTTCATGTATAGAAGAATTGTTAGATGCGCTGACAGGGGACCAATGGTTTTCCACTCTCGATTTGGCTAGTTGCTACAACCAGGTACTGGTTAGAGAGGAGGATCGGTCCAAGACCGCTTTTTGCACGCCCTTCTGACTATTTGAGTGGAACCGAATGCCTTTCGGACTGTGCAATGCCCCCAGCACTTTCCAGCGATTGATGAAGTGGATATTCGGTGACCAACAGTTTCAGTCGTTGCTTCTTTACTTGGACGACATTGTGGTCTTTTCCGGTTCAGTTAAACAACATCTGGAGAGGCTGGGGGCGGTGTTAAGTCGGTTGGAGCAGGAAGGGTTAAAGGTGAAGCTCTTGAAGTGTGCGTTTTTCCAGCAGCAGGTACGGTATTTGGGCCATGTAATCTCAAACCAGGGTGTGGCCACTGACCCCAGTAAAAATTTGAAGTGTTTACTATTGTACGGTCCTTTTTAGGATTCACTAACTACTATAGGCGATTTGTTGAAGGTTTTGCTAAGTTGGTTGCTCGTGAAAAAGGCTTCAAAGGGCAGCCATTCAAGTCTGGTCTAGTGAGTGTCAGGCCAGTTTTGATGCTCTTAAGACAAAATTTTATACTGCTCCAGTACTAGCATACACAGATTTTGCACTACCTTTTATTTTAGAGGTTGATGCGAGCTATGGGGGTATGGGTGCGGTATTGTCACAGGAGCAAGGGGGCCGAGTGAGGCCTATAGCCTATGCCAGCCCGGAGTTGAGACCTGCAGAAAGGAACATGCAGAACAATAGTTCCATAAAACTGGAGTTCATGGCCCTTAAATGGGCCATGACAGAAAAATTGTGTGAGTATCTGCTGGGTCACAAATGCACAGTCTATGCAGACAACAACCCATTGAGTTATTTGGCCTCAGGAAAGTTTGACGCCACAGAGCTGCGCTGGCTAGGCTAACTGGCTTCATTTGACTATGAAGTCAGATATCGGTCAGGGAGGAGTAATAAAAATGCAGATGCACTATCTAGGCTGCATTTACCAGACTCCCAAACCGTAGAAGCTATAGCCCCGGGCACTACTCTCCCTCAACCACTGCAACAGGTGCTACAGTCCGTACTGACCAAGGTTAACCAATTGGCCATTTCTGCTCTACCGGCTCATACACCGGCTGAGATTGCTATTTTTCAGCAGGCAGACTCTACCATTCAGGAAGCTTTAGTCTTTTGGAGGTGGGGGGAACAACCCAGCCCCCAAGAGCTCAAACAGGTCTCACCACAGACGTTGGCCCTGCTTGAACAGTGGGATCATTTAGTGGAGTGGGATGGTGTGGTTTACCGTAAGGTCTTCTGTTCAGACGGCGGTGAAATGGTATTGCAATTGTTGCTGCCCGAGGCCATGCAAAAAGAAGTACTAATACAGGCCCATCAGCAGCATGGTCACCAGGGAACCGAAAGGACCCTGGAGCTTTTACAGCAGCGGTGCTTCTGGCCAGGTATGGCTTTGGATGTGGCACGCTGGTGTCAGTTGTGCGAAAGATGTCAGGTTGCCAAAGACAATCATCCTACTGCACAGAGTTTCATGGGCCACCTACTGGTGGGGCGACCCAATGAAATCTTGGCAATTGATTTTTCTACTCTAGAGCCAGCTAGCAGTGGGCAGGAGAATGTCTTGATAATGACTGATATTTTTAGCAAGTATACTTTGGCTGTCCCCACAAGTGATCAAAAATGCTGGTAGGGGAGTGGTTTTCAAAGTTTGGGATCCCTGGCCGAATTAATTCAGACCAGGGCCGCAGTTTTGAAAATGGGATTATTCAGCGGCTTTGTGGTCTATATGGGATCCAGAAGACGCGCACTACTCCGTATCACCCAGCGGGAAACGGGCAGTGTGAACGTTTTAATAGGACCATGCACAACCTACGAACTTTACCAGTCTCACAAAAAAAGAGACTGGAATTCTCGCTTGCCCCAAATCTTGTATTGTTATAACACCACCCCCCACCAGGCCACAGGGGAGTCATCATTTTTCTTGATGTTCGGGCAAGAACAACGTTTACCGTTGGATTTTCTATTGGGTAATGTCCCTGAGCCCTCTGGTGTCACTGTTCACGAATAGGTCCAAGAACATCAGGCTCGGTTGCAACTTGCATTTCATGGCTGAGCGATTACTATTTGATAATTCAGGGCTGGCCAGCTTCTTGACTGGCATCTGAGTCTCCAGCGAAGGGGTCAGCCAACGATCACAGTACATCCCTCCTTTCCACTCCTCAAGTGGATGTTAGTGGTCCTCTACTCCCTGGGGTGGCTGTGTTGATTGGCCCCTCTGATGGGACTGAAGTGAGAGCACGACAGACCTCCCAGTCAACAGCTGGACAACACTAACCTCCATCATCTCCCAAGATCGGTGTGTTAGGGAGATAATGTATGGTTTTGTTGATACAAATGGTTCATTTGCCTTATCCTTCTGGTGGCCCATCGCCGTGGCGCTGATTTAAAAGGCAGGGTATATTGTGGCAGGATGGACTGCATCCAGTCCCTCCTCCCCATTTTGTTACAATGGCTTTTATCCTTTCTATTCGGTTTCGCGATTGGCTCGTAGTGTTCTTGGTGGCCAATCATGTCAGGAGGAGGAGTTTATAGCTCAAACGTACCCCCTAGCAGTGCGTGACGCTGGAGGCTCGTGTTGTTTGGGTTCACCCAGTTTGTGGTGGTGTCGCAGGTATGTAGAGGTCTATTGCAAATGATGTACTGTTGCTAGGTTGCTTGTGGTTTATGTGGGATTTCGATTGTTCATAGAATTCCTTGCTGTGTTGTGGCTACCCCATTTTCCATCGGATTGAATGGAATAATGCGTTACTTTTGCTGACTCACGTACTGCGCATTACCTGCGAGATTGGTGTGTCAGCGTGCTGTTGCTCAGGTAAGTGTTCTCCATTTGTGCTATGTGGTTGCCTTATTTGGATGGTAGATTAATAGAATTATTATTGTGAGTTTTAGGGATAGCCGCTATAGCAAGGAAGTGTTTGTGGCCTGCCTTGGGGCAGCTGCTGCTTTTGCTGGGCTGTTAATGCACATCTCCCCTATGTGCGAACTTTGTTTCGCTGAGTCCAAGTTACTGGACTGAGTTCATCTTTGAAAGACACTGCATGTGTGGCCATTGTGTGGCCGACTGAGTATCTACCCTCAGATTCAGTTATCCACGGATGAATGTGTTTGTTATGTAATTCAATTGTGATCGTTTGAGTGGGTTGTGTGTCTTTGTTTCTTAAGGTTTATTTCATTTGTCTCGTTTGTTTGTTTATTTCATTTATTAGTATTATTGTTGTTTTGCAATGTTAGTTTATCATTATTCCATTTTCTTTGTGATCGTTTGTTTGCTTTATCAGTACTGTTGTTATTTGGTAAAGTTATTTTGTTTTTGGTCCTTCTGGTGTTAGTCTGATTTATGGTGTGATCTGGGGCCCGTTCTTCGTACGTCGCTTATTACATCCGAGATCAAATGACACATCCAAGATGATATCATCGTTCTATTCATGATCCGGGTAATTGGGTTCTTCGAACACACCTGTTGTGTATGATTAGTATCGCTGGATTGAGTTATCTGAGATAATTGCGCGTTCATGTGTTGGCTTAAAAGGGGATATGTATCGATACTCGAAACCATGATCAGCAGTGCAGCGATTGCCTGGTGGCAAGACGGCAATGTAATGATGTCATATAATTTAAAACGACACCTGACGAAAAACTTGACAAATTTCTGGACTTTTATAAGGAAACAGCCAAGCAAACAAAACTACATAAATGTTATAATAGATACATGAAACAGATAATAGATACATGTTTTTATTTTTTTTGAATTTTTTTCATGATTCCCAATTATTTAGATTCGCAATTTATAATAGTTGTGCAGTCTTTACATTTTTATTTCAGTGTAGAAATTATCTATTCATTTCATTTTATATTTGGACATATTTGTTACGTGACAGCATTAATGAAAGTTTCTTAAGGGTCAATATCATGTTATCTGCATCTCCTGCACTCCATCAAGCCACTCTTATAATAGCAGTCATCACTCAAAATAATGCACGACTCTATTATCTGTATAGCATGCGTGTAAGACTAATACAATTATGAAGTAATACTTTTATGACAAATAAATATTTCAGTGAGTAAAACTGGCTGTCTATAGTAGGCTGTTATGGACTACACAGCATTTTTATATTATTTTTAAATATTTTTTTTAATGATTATTATTTTAAACTTTTGTCCCTGGATCAGTACGATACACTTGTAATAAAGTAGCGGTGGTAGCAGACATATTTTGAGTATCAGTTCTGGTTGAAAAGAAACGATCCCTACCTGTTTACATGAAAAAAGCCTGCTCCCGAGCAGGTTTAAGCTTACGGACCTGTTGCTATGACAGCAGCTCCGGGATGAGCTTCGAAGGACCAAACGATCCAAGATCATGCCAAATCGTCAACAATCAAATCCAGCTAACTGAGTTAGCGACGTACGAAGAACGGGCCCCTGTAGTTAATTTGGTTTATTCTGTTTTTGTTTTGTTATATGTTCAGGAGCTGAGTGCGGACGGTGGGGACAGCATGCTCGAGGTGGTGGGCCCTCTTTGGTGTGTAGTGTGGGTACCTTCACCGTGTGACCGTTGCTGTGTTGGTGGTGTGGTTGCGCACACGTATTGGGGTGGATTGTTTGGATACTCATGCCCAAGCCGCTGGACGCCCATCAGTAAGCCTCACGCTCGGTGTTGTGAGTGTGTGTGAGAGACCCCATGTCAGTACACTGATTCACACACCCTTGTGTGCTATTTATTATTGTGTTTAATTGATGATGATGAATTGCTCAATCTCCATTGGATTGCTGTGAATTTAGATATATTGTGATACGGTATTGACTCTACCCAGAGTGTAGTGTTTTAGGAATATGCTGACGTCAGCTTCAGAGTGTTTACTATTTTTTCTGTGAATTTGCTGTGAAATTGATAAATAAAATTGTATTTTCTTTTTTTTGTATGGAACCATTTCTTTGTTTGTTCAGTGCCCAAACCTGATTGCATAATTCTATAGAAGTCTTGGTGGTTATAGTTCCCCGGGTTAGATCTTGGGGTGGCATAGTCAAATTACAAAACTGCCGCTGCTACACAGGCGAACAGCAAGGCCATAGACAACTTGGCTGTGCTTGAGTGCTACCTTTGGCTGGAGATCAAGTACATAGACAAAGCCGCCTTCCTCAAATCCCCAATCTCCCCCACAGGGTTATTTGACCCTGCTGTAGATGGATTTGAAGAGTGCTTCAGTGCAGCACAAAAGTCATTCCAAGCCATGTGCCACATCCTGTCTAAGTGCTCCAGTTTTTTCAAGTCTCAAAAAGGCTCTCTTCCCAGCAGACTGTGAAGCCTGCTCTGTCTACTGCTCAGAACAAAGCCTGAGCTCCAACAGTACCCTCAGATGGATAAACGCTACCCCTTTCCAAGGACCTGGGCACCCAACCCAGATTGACATAGGGCCCTGAGCCACAAAGGTCATCCTGATCTCAAAGCAGAGCAGAACAAGAGAGGGTTAAGTACAGTAGTGTAATGTAATGAAGTAATTATACAGTACTCAAGTATTTTTTAGGAGTATCTGTAATTTACTTGAGTTTTTATATCTTAGCCAATTTTTACTTGTTGTACTCCATTACATTTCCTAATTCAAAGGTATACTTTTACTCCGATACAGTTCCCCGAAGCTTAAGAACACGGACTGCCGGAAAGCAGGTTTGATGAATCAGTGGTCTGCTGTTTGCAAGTTAGACTCATTCTAATGTGCAAACAAGTGATGATTAATTTTCCACTCAAATTGAATGGTGTGTGATACAGCATCGCCTGTGATAATATGGTAAGTGTTGTTGTAATGATGACTTTATCAAGTAAGCTATGTCACCAAATTACACACAGATTGCACGCACGTTTATTTATTAGTCTGTTAAAACTAAAAATCCAGGCATTCTAAATTGTATACAGCAAAAATACTTCTGTATGCTTTTTATATTTGTACTATTTAATAAAGTTAACTTAATCTATATCACACAAAGCAGATATTTTTCTGCAGATATCAGCATGAACACATTTAATAATCATTTTATACAGGTTCAGCAAAGCAATAAGTGACTTACATATTAGACATAATATTGCTTGTTTTTGCTAAATTTTACTAACAAAAATAGTTCCAAACAAAGATCGCAGCACTGTTTTACATCTCTGAGCAATGGACTGTTCACTTATTGAATGAATCAGCTTTTTGACCAAATCGATTGAATGAATGATTCAGTGATTCACTCATTAACACAGTCAAATGCTGCCACCTACTGGTTGTAATTTCACATTTCTACTTTTTTTATGTTTTTAATTATTTCAAATATCAGTCTTCAACGTTTTATGTTAAAAACAAAACATTAGGCCTATTTATGCATCTGTTACTGCAGTTAAATGCATCCATGTCCTCTCTGAGATACATAAACTGTGTGAATACATCTAAATGCTAGTTCAGATGCAGATTCCATAAATGTTTTCTTATGTTGAAATGAAAGACACTAAGTACCGGATAAAGTTCTTCTCACTCTTACACAAAAACACTAAATGGAAGAAAGTGTTAAAACTGAACACAATCTTGCTAGTCAAGCTGTGTAAGAACATTTTATATATAGCGCCTGTATTTATTTGCTTATTTTCCATTTTTCATTTACTTGTACTTTTACTTTAAATACTTAAGTACATTTAAGATTAAAAAAATACTTTTTCGTACTTAAGTACAATAAATAGCACATACTTGAAGACTTTCCTCAAGAAACATTCTAAACGGTGATGTCAACTTCTACGAAAGTAATTTTCTGGTAAGATATCTGTACTTTTACTTGAGTATGGCTTTCAGGTACTTTATACATTAAATTATATATTCAGGGTGTGCCAGCAATTGATCACCTCAGCAGTGTGGTTCATTCTTGAAGCAAAGTTTTGCCTGAAAAACTGAGAGTGCATTTACATAATGACCTTTTGCCTGTTCGGTAAGAAGTATTATTTCCGTAGGGGGGGCATTATAAAATAACTTAATTATTGTTTTTTGGTTTCTAACAAATAAGTTCTTGTTAAAAAACAATTAAAATGAAAAATAATCTGCTTATAATTTCCACACAGGAGAGACTTGGTGTTGTTTCCAAACTAAAGGAAATATATCGGTATCGGCATTGGCATCAGACATAGGCAAAAATCCAATATTGTGCATCAGACATGAACCATTCATATGTAGTTATTCATGTAAATGCAATGCAAAACTTTTCTGAGAGAATGCAAAAGTGGCAGTAGTTTTTACAGCTCATATTTCTTACCATCACCATGACCCTTTAGGGGCTCCGTACAGCAGTAGTAATACAGATTTGGTAGTCTGAAAAAGTGTGTATCTGGATCCAATCCTATTTTTCGTTGAACATCCTGCAGAATAAGACTAATGACACACAGCTGGAATCAATGAGGACTAATAGACAGAGCAAAGGGTGATGGGAAATGAAGTCCAGAACAAACAAACTATGATTCAAAAGGAGTGTCCTTTGGTGGCTATCATGAGCACTCCAGCAGATGGCTGTGACACCTGAACTTCCTAATTATGATGAACATGGCACTTGATCGGTTCTTGGCGATCTGTTACCCGATCTGTTAATGACTAACCATATTATGAGGCTTCTAAAAGCGTTTTCTTGGGTTACTGCTATAATTGCTCCAACCATTAGCTTAATGCAGACAGTGAAGCTGCCATTCTGTGGGCCAAACATGATCCTTAATGGTTTCTGTGATTCTCTATCTATGAACCAGCTGGCCTGTGTTGATGCCACCATCGCATGTCCTGTGGTTTGACAAGCTATACAGTAGAACTATTTTTTAAATACTTATTATTCATTAAGTTTATGACATCAATAATCAATAAAAAACAGCATGAAACATTTCTAATTTTAAAAATGAATTTGTTACACTGCCAGGTTAATGCATAATTTATTGCCTAGTATATATTTTAATTAGAAATAAATCATTAATCCCCCCAAGTGTCCACCATCTTTTAATATTTAATGGGAAAAAAAATTAAATGACAGTAATTTGACAAATTCCTATTAATATGCTGCTATTATGTTTATTTAGTTTAGGATGGCGCTTACCGGTTTCATCAGTGTTTAAAATAAATTAAAAGCATATATCTGGTGCTTTCTTTCCACTTACAGTAATTATCAATTATCAAATTCTTATCAAACTGGTAAATTCAGAGGAGTAACCACTTTATTAAAATAAAGTTAATATTAACTGATGTACAAGAAAAAAATCTTACCGCGCAGGAAGTTGCTTTGTGTCGAAGGCCGTGATGTGCGCTCTTCAGGTTTACTGTTCGCCATTTAAATACATTATTATATCCATGTTTTATATTACTATAAATCGTGCGTCTTGTATTTATCCTGGCATTAGATTAAAATTAAGTCCCTAAAAGTGTTTTTCATATTAGATCAAAACTTGTTTTCGACTAAGTGTTGCTTGGTACGTGGCGACTAAACAAGTCAAATCTAAATTAAGTAATATTTTTAATTTCCTTATCTTAATTTATCAATTTTAATAAATACTAATAAATAAATATAATATAAACCAATAAAACTAATGTGATTTGTGCAAATAGAATAAATGTAATTATCAGTTTACCCACAAGATGGCGCAAAAAGATCACAATTAGAGAAGAATATTAATAACGTTCACCCATAAGCTTCCATACACGATAATGGAGATTGTTGAGACTGTATGACTAGATGACTAGAACTAAAATACTAGTAATAAATACACGATTTAAGTCATTTTTTAAATAAGTCTGTTATGTTCACATAAGCAGTATATTATTTATATGCTGAATTTATGAAAACAGTAAAACACGAATACTGTGAAATATAAAAATATTCAGAATAGACATTATATGTGTGTGTTTTCTCAAGTGTCGTAAAAAGAACATACATTTCACGCCCTCAAACTCACTGTAAACAATCGGAAGGTGAACACAGCAAGCAATAACCATTTCACTTCAATATTCTGGACTCTTTATTCAGTTTATATATGTATTTCCATTTGTAGTTTAGAGAATGATAAGCATTAGTTTATTTACAATTATCTTTTTAAAAACTTCAGCTCTGTACAGATCTTAACCCTGATAAGGACCAATATTTTTCAGACCTAGTGCGGTGTTAAAAAGCAGAAAGCAAAGACCACATAAAAAGAAAAAGGAAGTCAAAAATAAAACGTCAAATTATGAACATTTGATTTAAAAAGAGAGAGAGAAGAAAACAGTAATTTCTTCAGCCATTAGAGGGATTTGCTGCTGTTAAAGTACATGAAATTGCCAGCGTCTCGCTGCTTCATATGCTAATGTGCTAACTGTTTTTTAAACTATCATACACTAGACACCAATATATCAACAATCTATATTTATATTCTCTATAAGATTCATATTAAATATACTCTACACATATGTAACCTTCGAATACACTTCCCATTTGGAAAAATATTAAAAAGGGAGTAGGGGAAAGAAAAAAAATTACACAGATTTAGAAACGAAACATCTCATGTGTTGTGCAAACGAATTTTATATCTAACAAGGGAGGGGAAATAGAAACCAAGCCAAACTTCATTCCATAGTTATCTTCTGGCTCCAAACGCAAGCATTAATTTATACCACTACCCTACTTAGAAAATAAAGGAATAAATCTTATAACCCTTCCTGAAAGAGAGCAGCTCGGATCTATCTAAAGAGGGAAGTCGCAACACTGGTTGACTGTCAAAACACAGTCGCAAATGTTACTGTAAATGTTACTCGTTATGTGTATTTTAGACTTTCCCACGAGTCAATCCAACCATCTTCTGAAGATCTACCTTCCTGCAAAGTCCCTACTGTGCTTGAAACACTTCTGGCGTACAGGAACTCAATAGAGCAGGATGCTGGATCTCCAGGACCTTAATGGGGCATTTAAAACGCATGGAAATGTATAAGAAACATTTCTAAAACGTTCAACAGGCACATAAATACTTGATCTCCTGCACTGTGCTGTGTAAATTAATCCCCCCCTCACACGTCTCCCTCCTGAGAGGAAGAATCAAGGGCCTCGGCTGAGGCGAACGAGTCTCTTTTTCCTCACTGAATCAATCATGTTACTATGTGCAATAAAAAAAACTGAGAAACGAGGGCCTCCTCCGTGTGCAAACTGGCAGAAGGGGAGGAGTGTGTGTGTGTGTGTGTTTGAATGAGTTCATGGATGCGTGTGAAGATGTTAGAAACAGTGGAAATGTGTGTGTAAAGGTGGGATGCATTTTATTATCTGATTTTTTGGCTTAAATACAGACTGTGCGAAGCCGAAATGTTCTCATATCCGTGTCTCAGGTGATTTTTATCCCTTTTTTTTTCCTTTCCAGGAGAAGCGAAGCTCTTGATCTGGTCAGGTGCTCGTGGGAGTCGGGTGTGATTAGATGTGTTTAAGCAGCATGGGCGAAGGGTGATAGGACACACTCGTTCTGAGGGATGATGGGATGTATTTACAGGATCACACAACAGTTGCTCTCTCCAGTCTTTTCCCGGTTCCTCTGACCTGTAACAAACAAACAGAAACTTAATACTACTGCACAAAAACAAACAATGGTTTTGTTCCAAAACATACTGCCTACATACACAGCATTTTAAGGCATCACAGAAATTGTGTTCTTTAAGAGGTAGGCAACATAATTGTGTTTCTTTCTAAGATGCATATTTCCTTCTGCATATATTCTTTAATCATAATTAATCCTTGACAAGCAAGTAAATCACATTAGATATAAAACAGTATTTTTCAAAGACTTTATTAGCAAATAATTATGTGCCACGTACTGTATTTTTATGCTTACTACAAAATAATGATATAAAGGACATTTTATTTAAAATAGAAATGCAAACACAACTGAGAATATTATCTCATACACAAAAGGATTAAAAATGAAAAATATATATTTAAAGCACCTTACAAGTGACAATACCAGACTTTGTATTGTAATTGTATAGTAATTATTTTATTTTTATATCATGTATGTATTTTTTATTTTATTGTACACTGCAATTTTATCATTTTAGCTGGGACTATGTAAAAGTAAGGTTTATATATGGGTAATCCTTAAATAAAATCAAATAAATAAATACATAATTATTATTAATAGTTAATTAAAAGGTCCACTATTTAAATAATGTTAATTATTATCAGAATTACCCAGTGAATCATTAGAAAACCAGTACCTGTTTGTCAGTAACCACTGTGTCCCTCATACCCAAATTAATAACTACAAACAGATAGTATACATCCATAATTTTTAATTAAAAAAAAATAAATCAATTGCACAGCATCCGTTTCCATTTTCATGAAAATGTGCTTTCAGTTTAGCATTTGAATAAAAATGTTTTAACCTTATAAAAAGTTAAAACCCTTAACCTCTGCTAATATATCAGAATAAGCTCAACAAGCATCAAAAATATCATGTGACCATGTCTTTTATATTTTGGTTCAACACTACTTTAAAAATACCTAAAACTGAAATAGTTCCAGAGGGTGAGGATGATCCACATATAAACTGAACATTTTTGAACAAAGTGAAGGCTGCAGTGAGACAGGGAGCGTGTGAAACAGTGAAGGAGGAGTGTACAGAAAAGACAGAGGGTAGAATGGTTACCTTGGGAATTTGGCTCGGGCAGCGTCTCTCTGGCAACTAAATGCATCACTGTGGTTTTTCCGAGTGGCAGTTTTAAAGCTGCAAGACATAAGAAAACAGAATGTTGGAGCGAATGGACACTAGAGACTAATGTAGCTGTTCATCTGTGACACCAAAGTCACTTTTCAAGGAGACCAGAATAACATGTTAAAATTGATCCTGTGCCTTATTGAGAGGCATCACTGACTCTGAGAGCACTGCTGCTGCGTTCTGCTCCACAGACACACTCAGTCTTCATGCCTTGGTGCTCTTGAATCAAGAAGGTGTCAGCATGGATTATCAAAGTGACACTTTTTTGGCAAACCTACCTACCTGCGTTCCATCACGTCATCAGGCGAACAGTTCAGGAATTGGAGCTGGTTGTGGGGTTTCAATTACTTACAGCTATTCAACCATGAGAAAAGATTGCTCAAACAAAATATACTGACAAACCCCTTGTTATAAGTAAAGTATATCATTGTCAAGTTTTTCACAGGTCACATATAAAAGGCCTTGTCAAATTTATAGAGAATCTAGGACTTAACAAGGATTTATTAAACCAAACATATTTTTTAGATAGACAGATACTTTCTTATACACACATTCACAAACCAACTTAATCTTTTATTGTTGTTTGAGAAAAAAAAAAATGCTTCCTGTCCACGCCCAGAGAATTTCCTCTCCTCCCTGTGTTCTGTCCCTGATGACAGGTCTGCCGGCCAGTGCTTTCCTACATTCATAGACTGCCGCATTCTGGGTATATTTTAAGTCTGTCAACTCTATTCATGACTTGAGAACAGTAACATTTAGGTGTACTGGTACTGGGAGCTGAATTTTTGGATGTCCTTATAATCAGCTGAACAATGATAGAACTGAACGGCACTGCACCCTGGCCCGAAATAAACCAAGACAAAGCCAAAATAAATATCTGTGCCGTGAGCCCACTGGGACACAGCGGATTTACCTGGCAGAAAAAAAAGCGAAGCGACTTCTTATCCGCCAGACCCATGATTCTGGACTGAGAGGAATGATTTAATAAAAATCAAGAGTAACAGAGCATGTTAATAATGGTAATGAGGAGTGTGGGAGGGCGGCTCACCTCCTAGCGTCACATTGCCGTGTAGGAATCGGCCCTGGTAGATGAGGCGCAGGATGTTCGGACTGCTCACTTGCTCCTCTTCCCAGTCTGTTAAAGACAGAACAAATGAGAAAAAAATCATGTTTGTGTTGTATTTTGTGATTACAGTGTCATCACAAAGAGAAACACAAAAGGAGAACTTTCCATAAAAATCATAAGAAAGAGACAAAAATGTAACTCTTACAGAAGACAGACAGTCATCCGAGTCAAGAATGACATGAGGGTGAGGAAATGATGACCGTATTTTTCTTTTCGGGTGAACTGTTCCCTAGAAACGTTTTTCTACTAGTCTTTTTCACTCTTTTCTCTCTTCATTCATTCATTCGTCTCTTTCTCACTCTTGACTCAATCAATCACAAGACTGGAGTGAGGGTTATTTTGTGTCCTCATGAGGTCGAGCTCCGCTGTGCTCGTCTGCTATGAATAAAACTCTGTTTCAATCCCGGACCACCCCGATGGAGTTTACAACAAACTGTACAACAAAGAAGGCCTTTCTTTTTCCTTGCTTTTTCATCAATATTCTTTTTGACATAATTAAAGGCTGATGACTTTCATGAGAGCTATTCAAAGCAAGAAAGTTAAATCAAATTAAAATAAACTAAACCCTGGATTTCTTTAGGGGACAAATAAGGACAAGAAACAGCAATACAAATATAATTCCTGCTTAAATAAACAACAAACAAACAAACAAAAAGCCTAAACCAGCCTTATTTGGTTTGCTGGTCTCCTCCTCCTCTAATACCAGCAAAACAGAACCACTTTTTTTTTAAAGAAAGTAAGAAAGAAAGAAAGATGCCATCAGATCTGCTCTTCCCTAAAAATGTATAATATCCTATAACAGTATCTGCAGAGAGATGGCCAGACTTATAAAGACACAAACTCAGAAGCGCTGGTTTTACCCTCTTCAGTACTGTCATTGACTTTAGGTCAGCAAACAGTGAGTGGAATCTAGCTCTGCAGGATTACCACTCAGTCAGACTCAGATTTGTCTGCGGCACAGATTATCTGTACACAGAAAAAGGTTGTAAAGAGGAATCTACTCAACGCTAGGAAACAATAGCCTGAAAATCCTTCACATGAGCCAATGGTTTCAGTCTATTGATGGGACGCATTTAAAGAAAATGTGTTTTAAGATGTGAATCATCACGCACCCATTGGCCAGTTGTCGTACACGTGCTTGGCGATGTCAGCCGCAGAGTCGTTTGGCGAGAACAGGAACTCTTTTGTTTTTCCACTCACCAAGATGAGCCTCAAGTTGATCTGAAACACAAACAATAGAGCCATTAAAGCTCGGTCAGTATCCACCCCACACTTCCTCAACATCCACACCAAACTGCATTTGCAGCCCGTTTTAACTCTGTAGTGTGACATATTTACGAGATTCATACCAGAATAGAGCCAGAACTGAATGATAGTTTGTTAAAACAATGTGTAAATAGCTATTATACTACTGGAAAGCTGTGCAGACATAAAGTATAAAGCGGTTACAGAATAAAATAAAAAAACGGTTAGCTTTGCAATCTCATGATCCTTGCATGTTCATTCATAAAAAAATATGATGAGGAATTTAATAATGCTTTAACTACCAATGAGAGTGTAGTGTTTTCATTTTATCATATTTAAATGCATTCCAGAAATCAAAAGAAATACATTAAGGGGAAAATTAAGATTACAATACATTTCTAAAAATAATGAAAATTTGCGCCCATAATACAATTATATAATTAAATTATATTTAATACCTTAATTGTGGAACTTCCAGCAATTATTTTATAAAACCATATGTTACAAAAAATATCTTGCTATTTTTACTAAATAAATAATGTTATTTAACAATAAAATGCTAATGTTAATAATAGAACATACATTAATAGCATATGAATATATACATTTCTGAAACATAAAAGTATGTTGGTAAAAATGTTAAATGTTAAAAATGTTACATTTGTAAACAAAAAAGATTTTTTTAATCAGTATCACACTCCATTTTCTCTGAATCTGGTCATAGCTAAGCTAAATCCATCTGTCACAGAACACATCATAGCTTTCAGTTCATTTATTTGAACGGTTGAGAATTTTTTTCATACATTTTTCATGTCCTTGCTGTGTCCTTCCTTTGATGACTGTGAACCACCAGTCATTCGATCAGCACAAATACGCTGTTTGTTCTAGTACCCAAGCAATATAAATTGCAAAACGTCCATTATCAGATTATTCATTCACATCGTAGTGTCGCCCATTTAAAAACAAAAGAGTGGGAGACATCAAGCTGAGAGACAGGGCCCAGGGCAATGCATGTCCAATGCACGTGTGTTACTAGTGTCTCTGACATCAGAGGATCCAGTATGAAGCTCCTCCCTCTATACACACTCACACACTGCCAGCTGCAGTGATGTAACAGAGTGAAAACCACCAGATGGAAACAAAGATCCTCCTAAGCACTTTATAGAATCAGATTAGAGCCAGAAGCAAGCCTGCTCACTCAAACCCCTCATCCAGAGATCACAACACACACACACACACACACAATCTTAAGACTCCATCTAAGCATACAGTATCAGACAACAAACAGCCACACACAAGCATGCACTTGCCCAAATAATGGTTGGATGAACACGCAGACATACACATGCAAATCTAATTTAGGATCGGATTAGTATGTGGCTATTTTATGTAGCCATCCCTCAGGAAGGAAATACCAGAGAAAATCTACTTATCACAGTATTTCTGGACACATTTTTGCCAATTCACTCCTTCATTTCTAAAGTTTTTAACAGATGTAGGCTGATTTCTATGTCAGGAAATTAATGCAAAGTTCAACAGAAGGCTCATTTCCCCAAATTATATTCATATCCTCAAAATGTAAAGAAAAGACAACAAACATTCTAGTGATATTTTTGGAAATAAGTCTAATACATACTATTTAAAGGTGTGGGGATCTTAAAATTAACACTTTTATTCAGCAAAGACACATTAATAGACAAATAACACATTAATAATTTGAGGAACGACAGCAAGGAAATGTTACAAAATATTTCCACAGAAATATTCATCAGCAGAACTGTTTTCAACACTGACACTGAGAAGAAATGTTTCTTCATCACTATTAGAATTATTTCTTGAAGGGTTATGAGACTATAGTACCAGAATAAATTACAATACATTTTTTATTACATATTTCACAGATTTTAATGCATTTTTAATCAAATAATTGCAGCCTTGGTTTGCACAAGAGACTTTAAGGAGACATACTATGACCCTTTTTACAATATGTAATATAAGTGTCAGGTGTCCCCAGAATGTATCTGTGAAGTTTCAGCTCAAAATACCCCACAGATCATTATTATATCGTTTTAAAATTGCCTATTTTGAGTGGAAGCAGAAACACGCTGTATTAGAGCATGTCTCTTTAAATGCAAATGAGCTGCTGCTCCCCGCCTGCTTTTTCAGAATACAGCTGCACTATTACAGCTCATAACTGCTAAAAAACATATGTTTTGATTTTGATTATCATGTTTATCGTGCTGAAATCATGAGTTTTAAACCACATGAGTTTAAACTTCTTATATACGTTTTTCTGGGAGAACGTACAGATTACGGCCACCACACAGCATGATTACTAAACTACTGTAAGTTCTTATTCACACACATGTTAAAAAGGCACATGAGTTACAAAAACAGTTGATTATGTCTGTGAAGGTGAACCACTGGGAAATAAATTGCAGGTTTATTTTAGATGTGCGTGGCAGCAGCAATACACAGTAAATAAATCAATAAATCCACTGTTCTCTTGTTGTTTTCTCTGAGGCTGGGACTCTAAAAAGCGTTCTGTTCTCGTCTGTGCAGCCAAAGACTGAACAGTTAGCATGTTTTGCTCAAACTTTTGCCATAGCATTAGAACTGGTACACAGTTGTTGCTTGTGAAATCAAAATGACAGCAGCGTGGGTGGAAGCTTACAGATTAAGAGGCATTAATATTATAATGAGATCCCTTTGCCATGTCACCAAGGGAGCGAACTCAGACGCTTTCAGATAAAGGCTTACCAAAACAAAGTTACTGGGTTAACCTATTTCACGTTTTCTTGGTTGGTAGATGCACCGGGGACCTGATTATAGCATTTAAAACCTGGAAAAGTTAATTTTTCATGATAAAATTAAACTTTAAACTATAATGTATGAACTTATTATTACTTTATTTTATTATTTACTACTAGATCTGCTATATTTAAGCATTAATTGGATTATTTGGCTATGTTTTACATTACTGGCATTGATCAACAGATCAAAATGTTTTTATGCATCGACTGATGATACATCAAAATAAATATTACTTAATGTAATGATAGTAACAGTATTATGAATAAAGTTATTATTAAAACATTTTTTAAAGGTATATTTACCAAAAAAAAATTATTAACCAGGATTTATTTAGCAGAAATATTAAAAAAAATTCATAGGGCCTCAAAAATTTAATTTTCTTTCAACTTTTAATAAATTGCTATTTAATTTTGTAAGTTTCATGATTTCAATTAATTTGACATGCTCTTTTATTAATAAAATTTAATTTAACCATTTAAAAAAAAAATAGATAAATGAAAATGGAAAACAATTGAATCCAGAAATAGAATTTGGAAAAAAAATAAATGATTAAACCGATTTCATAGGGCCCTATATTAATTGCCCATTTAAATTATATTTTATACTATTAATAGCAAATTTAATTAGTGGAAATTAAATTAAAACCTTTTAATACAAAACTGTTGTTAACATTATGACAAAAAAAGTCTGACTTATATATACAGTACAGACCAAAAGTTTGGACACACATTCTCATTCAAAGAGTTTTCTTTATTTTCATGACTATGAAAATTGTAGAGTCACACTGAAGGCATCAAGGGCTATTTGACCAAGAAGGAGAGTGATGGGGTGCTATATTACTATTACATAGTAATATGTAATATATACATATTATTATTAATAATAAAAAGCTCAACTTCTGAATCAACTGTATTTTTCAGATGGCATTTTGCCAAGCAAATTCTCAATGGACAAAATCCAACACAACCCTGCATTTTTTTATTTCACGAATATCTTGTTCACTTTAAATACATCGCATTTGGAAGTAAAATGGATTGTTGTTTCATATTGACCCATCTCCCCATCGCTGGTTATGAAGATCAGAAGTAAATATTATTATATAAGTAAGTATTTCCTTCAAAAGTAAAAAGGCATGTGACATTCTCCTGCACGGACTCACTCAACGAGCTGGCAATCAGCAGCTAGCGGTTCATCAAAAACACCAGGACGCCAGTTCTAACGCAACAGAACACCTCCTAGTTTCCATAGAGATGGTAACCGTGGCAGCGGCTCCTCTGTGCGAGCGCTGACCTGAATCACCTGCAGGCAGAGTCTTTCTTCATCGGTCTCTTGCTCTCTCGCCGCAGCTCATCTTTCATTATGTCACTCCATCTTTGTGTAAAGATGGCATGTCATCTTCACCTGCTGAATGGCGAGCAGACGCTGACTTATACGATGTTTCCAGATGTACGCAGAAAGGAGGAAAAGCTCTAACAGCAGAAATGTGTCTAATGCTGGGATACGTCTGCTCGAAACATTCCATCTCCTTGGTGAGCAGACGAAATCTCACTATGACGTATATAAGGCATGCAGAGATGCCTCCAAGGAACTTCAACAACAACAACCTCAGCAGAAAACATCCGCTGGGGAATGATTACATAGGCGAGGGTGACATTGGCACTAGTTAAACCCGGTGGCAGGTGCTTCCCTCTCTGTAGTAGCTATGCCAAACATTATTATTATTACACTACTTCACAGCCATCTCTGCTACTGCATCCATACAAAATATTTTCACCAATCCCAGCCAAGAAAGCCCGATCCCTGCAACCAAACCTTCAGGGGGAACATTTGATGTAATCAACCCCCCAGCGCACCCCTGCACACACAAACACACTTTCCTAAAGGCATGGATGACACGTTAACATGTCATTTATACAATAATAAATACAAAGCTTACACATAAATATTTATGTATATATATATATATATATATATATATATATATATATACACTTTATTACTTAATTAGCATTAATGCATAGCAAATATTCTAGTAATATGGATGCTAGTAAGCAACTAATAGGTGTAACCCTAAAATAAAGTGTTACCATATATATATATATATATATATATATATATATATATATATATATATACACACACATTAAATACATGAAAAAAAAATAATAATAATCTCTCTCTCTCTCTATATATATATATATAGGAGTTGCAAAAGCCTAAAAATTGTCTATTACTAGCATATGTTGATAATAAACTCATGGACTTCAGTAGATAACATATGTTCACTGCAAAATTGTGTTGAATAAAATTAAATTGTGACACCTGTATTGTGATATGGCACTGGAAGGTGCTTGTTGACAGAGGTGGAAAGAGTACAAAAATATTCTACTCAAGTAAAAGTACCATTACATTAATGAAATTTTACTTAAGTACAAGTAAAAGTACCAGTCTAAAAATCTACTCAAGTAAAAGTAAAAAGTAGCTCATTTAAACTTTACTCAGAGTAAAAATTACTTAGTTACATTTTAACAGTGGGAGGGAGTCAAAATGGGACAGGCCAAGGGTGTCAAACTCAGTTCCTGCAGGGCCGCAGTCCTGCACAGTTTACATTTAACCCTAATTAAACACATCTGATCCAGCTAATCTAATCATTTAGGTTTATTTGAAAACTACATGATATATGTGCTGGAGCAGGGTTAGAACTAAACTCTGCAGGGCTACGGCTCTCCAGGAACTGAGTTTGACACCCCTGGGATAGGTCTATTAATCTCACACTAGTTGTTTTTAATTAAAGGAATCAGTTATTTAGAATAATAAAACATTTGGGCTGTTACCAGGCAAATCAGTATCAACAAACTCATCTTTTAATGCAGAGGAAATGCAGAAGATTCATTGGAAGTGGCATTTAGATGTATTACACTGTTTAGTGCAGGACAAGAATGCATTTAACCTGCAGTTACAAATGCATGAATAATGTTTTGATATACAAGACATAAAATGTTGAATACTCATTTGAAATGATAAGAAATTAATTATTTTAAAAAAATCAAAAGATACTTTAAATGTGAAATTAAAATGGCCAGTATGTGTCAGCAAGTCACTGTTAATAAGTGAGTCATTGCGATTGAACCGAATCATTTAAACGATTGATTCATTCAGGAACGAAACACTGTCACGTTGCTCAGAGACGCAAAACTGTGCTTTGGTGGCTGTGTTTGGAATTATTTTCTGTTGTAGAAATAGAGCTAAAAAAAAGGTAATATGGTGTCTAAAACGCAAGTCTCTTAATTAACTTGTTTACTGAACTGTTATATATATGTATGTATATATTCATGATGATTTTTGGAGGAAACGATGGCATTCTTTGTGTGATTTTGATTTAATATATGAAATTATATAAATATGTGAATTTTCTGCCCCTATATCTTCAATTTTGAATCACACAGTGAAAGAACGCACTATAAATGCGCGCGCACATCATTAAAACAAAAATAGCACACTCCTCACCACGGTCTTTTTAGCTAATTTGTGCAAAACCTCTTGCTAAAATGTCAAAGCTTCATTTTAACCACCAATGCAACGATGCAATTATTTAGCTTACCTCTACATTCTTGCGAAGGGTTGATGTCTTGTCGAGATTTTATAAGCTGCTAGTTTGGTCTTCCTAGGCAAGTACAGCTCACACTGCATAATAGAGCATACATATGGCCAGGGGTTCACTTCATTTCCTTCGAGTTAAACTTCAGAATATGACGGGGTTTCGTTTTCAGCGGTGTCTGCACCACTAACGCCTGTTTTGTCCGTCTGCATCTTTCTTGTGATTTTAGCGCCAGTTTGCCCTCCTGCCCATTAAGCCGTAGTTTTCAGGGAGCGATTTATTTTTTTATTTTTATTTTTTTTACTCAGTAATTAATGTGTTTTAAAATGTAGCGAAGTACAATACTTCAAACAAAATATACTTAAGTAAAAGTAAAATTACAGATTTAAAAAATTACTTTAAAAAGTATTAGTACACAAAAAAGCTACTCAATTACAGTAACGCGAGTAAATGTAATTCGTTACTTTCCACCTCTGCTTGTTGATACCAAATAACACCTGCAGTAGTCTTTCCATAGCAGACTTGTTGAAAACAGATGTCATCCAGAGCAGTTGTTTCAGGTTTGCTTCAGTTAAAGACAGAGCATGAAATACTAGAGATTTTTCTGGCGGTTGCAGTTTTTGGGGATCACAAGTTGAGCAGGAGATTCTCTGCTTGAGAAGGATAAACAACCCGGTGCTTCTGCCAAGACACATGGAGTGAGAGAGAAAGATGCTGACAGTAATGAGTGTATCAGACAGTACGTCTGAACTAAAAGCAGCCACAACAAATGCTGACCACAGTGTATGTGATGTGACATGTCAACCGGCTTTTGCCCATCTCAGAATAGAGGTCTGCCAGATTGTTCTGGGAATGACATTTATGCAATAGGGGACAGACACACACTCACAGGACTTATGTAACCGCACATCAATGAAAACAATATTAGATACGATGCCTCCAGCTGGGATTTGTCCATTTTGCACAGAGAGGAATGTAGTGAGTTCTATGGTGGGATTGGCTATGCATAAGATGGTTAAAGAACACTGACATGACGTTCTAAAAACACAACAAAAAAGTCACATAAAACACGCCTGACTGACAGAAAGAGCCATTAGGCTTGCAACCACATAAGTCTAATGCACGCTTGATTTCACTTCCATCTTCAACATTAAGGCTATGTCTTATAAAAAAACCCAGGACTTATTTTAGTTCACACTTCAAAATTTATCAAGCCACTGAATCACGAAATTTCTTCAAAATGCCTTTTATTTATAGCTATATGTGGGGCCAAAGCAATAGGAAAAAGAAAAAAGTAGAGGAAAAAACAAGGAGAAAACCATGTAGCCCAGGAATAAAAAATAATATTAATTTGCTGATTATTAGCAAAAATACCAGTGATGTTACATGCTTGCTTAAAATATCATTATGGCCGTATTAAACTGTAAAATTAAATTATATGCGAAAAAAAAAAAAAAGTAAACAGCAGTAGTATTCTAATTGTATATTTGCCAAATCAGCTAAGCTTAATAATACAGAATTGCTTATAATAAAAAATACATTTTATTTATATACATATACAGAGAGAGAGAGAGAAAGAGAGAGAGAATATAAACGATAATAATCAGTTATTTTATAACAATTATTTAAATTGTTCATGTTTTGTTTAACCTAAAAACATATTACAAATGGATATGGCAAAGAATTTATTTTTATTTTTAAACTGAAATAATAGCCATAAATTATGCATGTAATTTTAATTACATGCATGAAACCATTCATCAGTTTTGACTAATCTCACCTTTCCTACCCAACTATTGCTAAGAAATTACTGTGTGTGAGTATGTATATATATATATATTCACACACTGCAACAGTCTCAAAAACGTGTGAATGAATGCATAATGTCAGAACATCCTAACTGCTGAGTCCTGCTAATGCAATGGATAAAAATTTGTTTTATTCAAAGCGTCCTCAGACAAGCTAACTATTCATATAAATATCATGATATTTACAAAAGGGCTCTGAACAAAAGCTCTAATCTTGGGAGATCTTTACAAAAATTTATTTAAGCATGACGTAATCAGACAGATCATCAGATAAATGAAGAATCAACACCAAATTGAGAAAATATGACCAAACTGTCCTGAAAATCCTTTTCAGTCTGGCAAAAAACTCATTGATTTTACTCAATGGATTCAGAGTCTGCTTCAGTGAGTGAATTCACCCTCAGACATAAACAGAGGAGACAGAAAAAGGAAGCCATCCATCTTCCTCCCGACAGCACAGCATTGGTTCAAACGCTGTCATCTCTGTCTCCAAGAGTCTGTGAAGTAGTTGAGACAGAGGTGGTTTTGAGGACTGTGATCACACTCACTCATCTCTCCTTCATCAGTCAGGTGTGAGTGGGATTTCGCCTGCATATCTTGAGGAAGTGTGAAGCCTGAGCTTTTTAGAGGATCTCATTCCAGAAATGGAAGTGTTGTTTCTTTCCTCAGTTTGAAATTGGGGTATACTGTACCAACTGAGTAAACTGGATGCTTTAAACAACAGTCAGCGAATCACAACTAACCCCACTTTTGTTGTGCCTGCTTTTAGTTCATAATATTCAAAAGTTTGTTATTAGTAAAATTGGGAGTCAGTAAGTTTTTTTAATTAAAAATAAATGTTTATTCAGCAAGGACACATTAAATTCATCAAAAGTGACCAAAATTAATCTAAATTAACAGACATTTGTAATGATGTTACAAAAGGTTTCTATTTCAAGTAAATACTGTTATTTTCTATTCTATTCAATAATCCTAAAAAAAAATATTTAAGGTCCCGTTCTTCGTGATCCCATGTTTTAAAACTTTAGTTAGTGTGTAATGTTGTTGTTAGAGTATAAATAATATCTGTAAAATTCAAAGCTCAAAGTTCAATGCCAAGCGAGATATTTTATTTAACAGAATTCGCCTACAAAAAACGACCCGTTTGGACTACACCCCTCTAGTTCCTGCAGTAATGACTTCACTAAAACCTCCGCCCACATGAATACACAAAAAGGAGGCGTGGTCTTGTTGTGCTCCAACGGAGAAGAGGAAGAGCTGCGTTTGTGTTTGTCGCCATGCCGTCGAAACGCTGTTATTTTCATCTCGGAGTCCAATCATCTTTGTTTGGGCTTCCCAGGGATGCTGTACTTGGAGATTAATGGTTACAATTTATGTTTAACTCGGTTCCTAAAAAATTATAATCCACATGTAAAACTATGTGAAGCACATTTTGCTGAGGACAACTTCCTCAATCTCAATCAGTTTAATGCCGGATTCGCACAAAGATTATTCTTGAAAGATGGAGCAGTTCCCTCTTTGTCTGGAGAAGGCGTTGTTTATGGACCACAACCGGTAAGTGTATTTTATTATTTAAGTTGGTGCGTTTAACAGTTTCTGTAACTTATTACACAAAGGGCAACGCTGTTTAGCTTTGTTAACTAGATATTAGAGCTGTGCAAAAAAACGAATGCGATTTTCATATGCATTTCGTCAGTAAAAACGCTCCTGTGATTATAAGTACATCTCCAGCACATGCTCCTGCCCACTTGCTTCTCAAAACTAGTCCAATCGCATTTCCAGGAGGGCAGCCTGCGCTCAGCTGCTGTCGAATCACAACACAGGAACCGCTGGCACAATCAGAACTCATTACGTATTTCTGAAGGAGGGATTTCATAGAACAAGGAAGTCATCAGCCCGTTTTTATGACAGTGAAAACAGCGCTATACAGATAGGTGAATTGTGTGAAAAATACTGTGTTTTTTTTTACACGTGAAACATGAACACATGTTATATTGCACACTGTAAACACAATCAAAGCTTCAAAAAAAGCACGAAAAACGGGACCTTTAAGTAAATATTATTATTACTGATAATAATAAGAAATATTTATTGAGCATCAAATAATTTCTAGAGACTAATTTACATTTTAAAATATATTATTTTAAATTTTAATAATATTTTACAATATTACTGATTGTACTATCTTTAATCAAATAAATGCAGCCTTAGTGAGCATAAGAGTTTCCAAAAAAAGGTTTAATAGTAATTTTCGAATATTAGTGTAGCTTGTGCCACCTCTGAAACATTTTTTGTTTTCAGATGACATGAGTAAAACCTTAGTTTTTAACCCAATCACAATCCAATCAATTCCCAATGAAATTAAGTCCTGCCTTACTGAATATCATGCTTCACTTAGAAATATGTCACACTGTAGAAGTAAAGGGGATTCTGAATACCATTTCCTTTCTACTTTAATTACGTAATTGAGAAAGCCAGAAGTTTATCCATGAAATGATTTTGGTATGAAAATACTTGGGTGTAACTTATACAATTTTCTTTTACGAGCCATTTTTACAACTATGGAATGATATTGCGGACTTTATTCAAAAGGCATTGCAAATTGTATTTTTTGTATCAATTTGTGGACGCATAAAATGTGACATAATCCAAACGCAAATGCAAATCGCGCATTACCGTTTTCATTTTCGATTAAGTGAACACACAGTGTTTGCCAAATTTAAAATGGAAATGCAAAGTCCGTTTGCAATTGTGTTTCCCATATCTTACGAGCTATGAGCCTGTCATATTTAAATAGCAATATTAATTACCACATTTGCCTTTTCACTCTCTCTGCACTGTGCATGTAAACTGCCAAAACTCAAATGGAATCGCAATACCTTTTGCATTTGAATTTCCAACGTCTACACGGAAACCTGTCAATCAAGTGACAGGGGTAGGGCCATTTTATTGGGCGTGTTTGCATTGGGAAGTGACGATCGTACTAAAATGTACCATGTTTTTACTAGGGTAAATATGAGTTAACGATAGTGTTTATAATTAAGCCACAGTAGCCACAAATGTACAGTTGTCTGAGACGTTATGAAATGTTCTTTAACATCATGAACCATAAAATGTAGTCAGTGTTCTGCTATTGTTTATTTTCATAATAGGTAAACACAGGCCACAAGTTAACACGGTCACATTTCCTTGATTCAGCAGCTGCACGATGTAAAGAGTCCTGTGTTGAATCTAGACATCTGGTACTGATTCAGTGTAGCTTGATAGCTCAGTGGTTAGTGACTGACATCTCTCACGGCATACCGTCTTTTAGCGCGTGTTCGAAACCCGGGCCAACACAGACGTTCTTTATTTTTTTTGTTTATCCTACTAACTTCAGCCGCTGATTTCGGACTTGCATCCTCAGTAGTTCAGACTTTGTGCATTCGACTCGGGAGTGTGATGTCTGCGAGGACGCAGGTCCGGTAATTTCGCAAACAGCAGCGTACTTGATAACATGTCAGCTCGCCTTGACTACTGCAATTTTCCTCACTGTATGATCGCCCGTTTGGCGGCTGAAGTTAGTAGGATAAACAAAAAAAATAAAGAACGTCTGTGTTGGTGCTGGTTTCGAACACGCGCTAAAAGACGGTATGCCATGAGAGATGACAGTCACTAACCACTGAGCTACCAAGCTACACTGAATCAGCACCAGACGTCTAGATTCAAGACAGGACTCTTTACATCGTGCAGCTGCTGAATCAAGGAAATGTGACCATGTTAACTTGTGGCCTGTGTTTACCTATTATGAAAATAAACAATAGCAGAACACTGACTACATTTTATGGTTCATGATGTTAAAGAACATTTCATAACGTCTCAGACAACTGTACATTTGTGGCTACTGTGGCTTAATTATAAACACTATCGTTAACTCATATTTACCCTAGTAAAAACATGGTACATTTTAGTACGATCGTCACTTCCCAATGCAAACACGCCCAATAAAATGGCCCCACCCCTGTCACTTGATTGACAGGTTTCCGTGTAGACGTTGGAAATTCAAATGCAAAAGGTATTGCGATTCCATTTGAGTTTTGGTAGTTTACATGCACAGTGCAGAGAGAGTGAAAAGGCAAATGTGGTAATTAATATTGCTATTTAAATATGACAGGCTCATAGCTCGTAAGATATGGGAAACACAATTGCAAACGGACTTTGCATTTCCATTTTAAATTTGGCAGACACTGTGCGTTCACTTAATCGAAAATGAAAACGGTAATGCGCGATTTGCATTTGCGTTTGGATTATGTCACATTTTATGCGTCCACAAATTGAAAACGCAATTGTAATGCCTTTTGAATAAAGTCCGCAATATCATTCCATATACAACGTTTCAAACCTTTATATACTTACATATTTATTTCTTTTTTTTCCAAGAGGACAAATACAGGAAAACAAAGCATCGATTTCAGGTTGCGTCAGGCAAGGTACAGCCTGTACAATCCAGTTTTTTATTTCTCAACATGAGACAAAACAGGTTGGTTCACTTTGCAATAGCGATCCGATTCTTTCTCTAGTGAGAAAGTTAAAACCGCTGAATACCCATTGTTTGCGTGGGGGATTTGCATAGATATTCAACATTACAGGTAACCTCGACCTCTTTCTGAACATAAGATGAAATGGTCTGGCCTGTTTGCATTAGCAGGGGTTAAAGTAATGAACAAGTCTAAAATGACAGAATGAAATGCATGGGAATGGAAGGATAAATGTCTCACTTCAGCCAAAGCCAAAAGCACTATCACTATCGGCGTGTTTGATAATAGCTAGCTCATTCAGAGACCAGTAGTCTCTAGGCAGAGCTGCTAAATGAATAGATTCCAGTCCACAAAATGATTTTGGTTTCATATAAAAGTCCTTTCATGATATTGGGCAGATTGTTTCGGGAGCAAAAATCTGAGATCCAGCCATTCATTATTATGTAATATATATTTCAAATGTGCGTCAGACTCTTAAATTCTCATTATGAAGAGTGCGGCACAAGAGAAAGAGATAACAGCATTAAATGACATGAGATCTGAGAATTAGATGCCACATTTAGACATTGGAAATTAAACTGCGAGAGGGGCTGTAGAGGAATTGTAAAGCGCCCTGTCTATTTCCAAGACCTCTGCGGATGCCACGATTTTATGCAGGAAACTGAGACTCGCAGTCATGGGCGTGCGCACACACACGGGCAAATTTGCCATGTATGAGCAACACAAAAGGAGGCTGGATGTTCTCTGCATGAGTTGATGTGCGGTAGGTTGAACATAAAGTGATTGATTTTGCTCTCAGCTGCATTTGCCTCGTCATGCTCATAACAAAGCGAGGAATGGAGGAAAAGAGCATGTGAAGTATTTACCAGAATGTATAAGACATGGACGAACAGACTGGATGGATGGATGGATGGATAGATAATTAGACATAACTGGATGGATTTTGATAAAATATTGGACAAACGTTTTCTTTGCATTAGAATAACATGCAATGATAACATTTTTCACAATAAAAACCAAGAACATACCTTTAAGAAGGTAAAGGGTGATGTCGTGTTGACTTTAATATGTGATTTTTAATGAGGCTTGCCTTTGCTCTACTGTGGCTTTACTTTCTCTTAATGCTTATAATGCTTTATTGAACATAATGTTCCTTAATAATCCTTGCCATTTATTTGAAAGGACAACCATAAAAGTTCTGGTCATGGCTGTCAGTTATTCAAAACATCCTATAAAAACACATATGACTCACAACCACAAAGTCCCAAAAACTTTCCACACTTCCTTGATTGAATTTTTCCATGATAGATCAGTCTCAATCGTTATGGTAATAGTTATCATTTTGCATTCATTTCCTCAAAATGTATAGAACGTCCTTTGCTCCCATTATTTCACTCTTGGTCTTCTCCCTGACTCCCCTGAGCGAATTGCAAGGTGGACATTAGCACCAGAAAGCTAGTTTTAGCTTCTGTATTTAATCACAAGCACAGCACCCCAGCAGCTGCAGTCTCAGCCTGTCTGGATGCCCTATCAGCAGTCCTGAAGGACAATCACTCACACAGACCTACTCACATACGCTCATCCGGCCTAGACGATGAATCTCACCGGATGAGAAAACAAGGGCTTGGGGGATATCATCACTGAAATCAATACAAGTCCGTCTGATGACGTGCCAATTACAAACACATAAGTGGACATGGTCTGCATGTGAATGATTCATCTTTGTACAAACTTTACTGCTCTTGAGGCTAATTGCACACCTTCAATAAACACATTAGCAATGTGCGCTTAGTGGGGTTAAATAAACACAAACCTAGAACTCTGACCTTTCTAGTACTGAAACAAGATTCCTTTCAGGTGCTTTAACGATAATGTCACACGTCTTGAAAGTCGCAATGCTAGATGATCTCTGTAAATTAGACACATGCTACAACAGAGAACGCAGCTTGGTCAGAACATATGCTTTGTGAGAATAATTATACAATTATGGCTTGGGCTATTCAACATACTAATATATATATATATATATATATATATATATATATATATATATATATACATATATACATATATATATACACACATTTTGTAATGGAGCAATAGGGAAATAAGGAAGAAAAAAAGAAGGAAGACAGAGCATGAGAGAATAATATCTAATCTCCTGTAGCCAGATGAAGGGAAGGCAGGCAGCCTCCTGCCCTGCAGGCCCTGCCCACGTGCCTACTGCTGAAAAGGGGCAGACATCTGCAGAAAGAGAGAGAGTAGGGGGAGGGGACCCATTCACTTACCTCCCCATCAGTGAGACAGCCAGCTGATAGAAATGGCCCTTTAATAGTAGCCTACTGTATACAGCCATTTATTACAAACCTGCAAAACACCCTCCTCATTTCTTATTACTATCATGCACATGTTCTCAAACAGAATATTACAGCGCCAGAGACCAAGCTCTATGCACCAATTTCATGACTGAAAATCTCCTTTTTTTTTTTTCTTCTCTTTTCTTTCAGGCGATCCCAGAGAAGATTTTTCATTAAAAGTTATAACTCTGGTCTGTCCTAAGGCTTTTTCTTGTTATGTCTGTCAAACAAACTGCATAATGTTTTTAAATAAACACCAGTTCTAAGACACAGAATTGCTATGTGGCAATACAATCGTATTTCATTATAGTGTGATATTTTTTTCTCACAAATCTGTGTTTATACTTTAAATCCTTGTCTTGTAGTAATTTTTCCAATCATGTCATGTTCTACAGTTCATTTGCACAGCAGAATAATTAAAAAGGAAAACAAATCTTTTTGGAATTGTATCGCATTCATGCCCCTATAATGATGAACCAAGGCATTTATAAAAAGCGCTCATTATCAATGAGAAGTCTGATGTTTCACAGAAGATGTCAAGACAGTCAAGACATTTTAAGTCAAGACATTTTGATAAAAAATTCAGAAAAAATAATAATATGCATGGATGAATCATTCACAATAATAGCATTTAGAAGATACTGACTTTAAAATTAAACAAAAAATGCTGACATTTCGAACTTTCCTTTTTTGGCCAATAACTTCAAAACTCTTATTCCACAATCTGGCTGGTTTATTACTCAAAGAATGCTTTGATGATTTGTATATTAAATATCAGCCAGTTTTTTTAACTATAGTTCAAATCATTCACTTTAGAAGTGGTCATTTTTAAAAACAACGACAGATCGTCGATCAAATCAGAGAAAAACATTGGCCAGGAGGAGAGAGAGGTATGAAGAGGCCTTTAGGAGAAGGGAAGTCTGGCCTGAGATTTCAAGCTGTGACTTCACTGAACTACAAGAGAATGCTTGTGCAATGATGTCATAAAGGCGAGCGAGAGCCACTGTTTAGAGTGGAACAACCCTCTACAGTCAGTCTCCACCCAACTCACACAAAGCTTGAATAGAACCACCTCTGGAAAAATGTAAAAACAGATATATGTTGACTCAAGTCCAGTAATGAATATGTAGAAATACCACAGATGTTAAAACAACTTATAATAAAGCACTGAGAACTATTTACACAAACTGACGTTGAATCACTGTGTGTGTGTGTGTGTGTGTGTGTGTGTGTGTGTGCGAGCGAGCACCTCTCTCATAGAGCTGTTGTAAATTGTTCCTCACTCTACTGAAAGGATCCTTTATTGAGTGAGTCTGAGCTGCTTCCTCCCCCTGCTTCTCTCTCGCTCCCTCTTTAGCCTTTAACCCTTACTGAGCCATAAGCACTTTCTGGAGTCATTCATTTTATCCAAATCATACTCTTTATGTCATAATTGTTGCTTTCTTCACACAAACACATCTGAGACAACAGATACTAAACAGTTTTTTGCGTCACCTTTGTGTTTATGCTGATGCAATACTTTGCATCAATTTAATAACATTTTCATTAATTACCTTTTCTAGAATTTTACAGTTCTGTTTCAAGTAGTTTGTCCAAAACTAAGCTCTAACTCTGAAAATGAAACTTCTGAGCGTGTGAGAGAGAAACTAAGCTTTAACTCTGAAAATGACATTTCTAAGCGTGTGAGAGAGATTTAAACTGATAGCTCTCCAAAATGCTGAGTCTTTTTCTCACGCAGTTGATGCAGGTTAATGTGAAAAGTTTTGAATCGTGGCACGTAGCGTGTTGTGTTTCATAACATTATCTTTTCCATCTTTCTTATATGCAAAGACTTATCGTTACCTACCCTGTACCTTTCTCCTGTCATTCTCTCTCGTTTTGGCCACCTCTGAGTTCAAACACTGACTGTTCATAGCGGCTGTTTGGGTTCAGAAGAGGGTCTGTCATTAAACAGATGTTATAATGACCTAATAAACCCTCAAAGGGACTGAATTGTGTACCCACGTCCTTCTGTTGTCTGCTTCCCTGATGAGATCTATTGATTGGAGCTTGGTTACATAATTTTGCAAGTCTCAGTGACTTTAGCAATTTGCCTTAATTACACCTTAAAAATTATTTTTCCAAAGTCTTTCACTTCAACATTTCACATTTAATTAAATTATGTTACTAGCTTTTCTTTGTAAATCAATTATGAAATTTACAATCTCTAAGCGATGTTCTAAAAAATGTTTCTACACTCATTTTTGTTCAGTGTGCCAAAAATGAATTCAATTCTTGTAAATCAATTCTTACAAAAAAATTATATTCTGTGCTAAAAGCCACTTTTCACAATTATAACAATCCCAATAGACAAAATAAACACCTATCCAATTTTTTTTTACATTGAATATTCTGTTTCAGTAAAAAAGGTCACATTACAGACATAAAATGGGTTTCAAATGCCATTTCACATCTACAGGACATATCAAAACAATATAACTACCCCTCATAACAAGATTAGCTCTTAGCCTAATTTCATTCAACATATAGGTTTTTCAAGCACCTCAATTGTTTTTTACATTAAAATTAAACTTTTGAAAGTGCTGAGCAATGCTGCTCAAGTGTGTGGACAACAGCCACTGGGGAGGTCTCTCCTTGACATTCCTCCCGTACCAATTCACCCCTACGCAGAGAGGACACGACACCACACACAAAGTGACACAGTCCTGTCAGGGAGTATTGAGTTCTCCTTCACACCTCAGTCTCACAATTGATCAAAGCAAACTCTGTGTATATCTGATGCAGCACCTATAGGCGAAAGGCTTCCGCAACATTTTGTTGCTTTGAAACGGTGAGAGCTCTCCAGAAAAAAAGCCCATTCATTAAAATGCCCACCCACAAGATGTATGCACACACATATACACACACTCACACACACACAAACACTCCCATTGTTTGACAAGCCTACCCCCCAAATGAATGCCCCTCAGCTGGAGACCACACAATGATTCAAAGTTTCACCTCGTGGACATTTCATCCTCAAACTGAACATGCTGTTCCTGGAGACCAAAAATGTTTTTTCTTCTGCAGTCATTTTAATGGATTTGAAATCTAGTAAAACCATATAAAATTATTTCCTGTCAGGTTTGGGTGATTAAAATTCTCAAAGTTAACCTTAAAATCCTACTAATGCTAGCTTAGATAATCAATACCTGACCTTGGGTATAACATAACACTTTGTTCCCTGTTCTGTTCTGTCCCTGTTTTCAGTGTAAGAAAAACCTTTCTTTTTGTAGAGACGTTAAGAGATGCATCATCATCATCACCAAGGGTCAGTGGCATTGCTCTCTTAATACCTATAGCTGGCAAGGAAGCCTTTCTGACAGACAGATCGTCCTTCTGTTTCAATGGCAGAAACAGAAGGACAGCTGAATGTGCACTGCAAGGGCGATCACATCAGCCTTCAGCGTACATTACATCAAACGGAGTGTCTGCAATGTCAGAGCATCGGCATCTCTTGAGTTTGACAGCCAGATCAGCTGTTTGGCATATCCAAAGCATGCTTGACTAACATGATGCGACACAATGTTACAGTCTGGTGCCAGTAGAAAGAATTCTTATTTGTTTTGATATTAGTTTCAATATCTAAATACACAATCAGGGCTGTGGTTTATTGTTGATGAGCTGATTTCTCACGTCCTTCGGTTTACACCACTGACCTTCTGGATACTGGCAAGTAATGGCAGTACTACCACCGCCTAACGGTGTAGAATTCGCAATCTATTATAGCCTTACATCATAATGCAAAGCTTGAAATGTTATTCTAAAAGCATGCGATGAGGATTAAAAAGAATCTATGACATCATCATCCCTCTGGACAGCAAGATTCTAATGTTGAAGTTTTGGTTGGATCATTCCGTTAGATTCACATTTCGAGACGGTTTTAGTTGTTCAAACAGAGCAATGACTGTCTCCCTGATCATACTTCCTCTTTATCAGTCTGAACAGCACTGTGTAGGCCATCAGATAGGATATCTTTACACTACTGCCCTTCCTGATTAAGGTGGAATGTTGATGGGGTTACTGGCAGAAGAGAAGAGCAAAAAAAGTGATCCAAAGACATTAAGTCATCTGGATTTTCTTGGGTTGGTCTATGAAATCAATAGACCTTCTTTAATCTCCAACAAACACTAACATATTTGTTATAGAACGCATTTGTTATGAACTAACTAGTATCTATTATGATGTTACTAGTACTTGTTTTTGAGAACTTTACTATTAAGAGACTGAAAAATGACTAGTAATTCACTATTCATTAGATTTCAATACTTTCCTTTGCTACTAGTCAGAATCTCAATAGAGACAAGCAACTATTTTATTGATTCTAGCAACAAACAGCACTTTTTTATTTAATTCTATGGGGATCTGTTGTTCATTAACTATTTACTTCAGACTAGTGTGTATTTCAATTGTTGCTGGCAACTATTCTAGTTCACTACCAAAGACATAATAGGTACTAGTAAGTATTCTTTTATTTATTGTAACTATTCAAAGTGTTGCTAGTATATAGAATATTGCAAACTGTTACCAATACCAGTAACAATTAAATTCATTCTTACTAATCAATTATCTAAAGAACGATCGTCTCAATAATAGTTGACAGTCGAAAACTTTTTTTTTTAAGTTTTAGTAATAGCTAAAACTACTATAACATAAACATATATATTACTTAGTTTCACGGAACATTACATTTTATTGTAAACACCACTAAACCTTTTGCAGAACGAGTAAATTCTTACCATGTCAACTGGAATGTTGCCCGTCATCTTTGAAATATCTGTCGGATCTTCACTTTAGATTAAAAGTTGTTTTTCTTCCTTGAGTTTGCTTAAGAAACAACGTTTTGACAGCAGGTGACTTGTGGTAAAGCAGTTGTTAATGCAGAGATCACTCGTCTGGTTATTCCTGTAGGTTCGCTGGTAGAGGTAACGTTAGTTAAGCGCAGGCAGGAATTGGTTCTTCTTCAGACAGGCTTCTGACTTATTGCTTTTTCATAGCATAAACTTCAAACAAAGAAAATAATAATTTGTGAATTTTAGATTTATGTGGGAGGACCCCCTCCCATCCTGAAATAAAAATGACATATATTAGGAAAATGTGAAGGAAAAACAAAATAATACTACAATGCAGTCCTTAGTATTTGCAAATATACCGAGAAATGAGTTCCTTGCGAGTCCGCAATAAAAAATAGACCGTCGCCTGGTCAAAAAAATGCTGCAATTCGACGGTTTTTCAGTACTATATCCGTCTTCGTCTGCGCTCGCTCTCTGCTGTCATCCTGTCTCAAAAAAACATGGCGGCAGTTGACGGGGGGAAAGGCTGAACGTGGGGAAACCGGAGCTGGTGAGGCAGATAAAAACGGCGCGATGTCGATCGGTATGTGTGTGCGCGGATGAATACGCCCCCCAGCACTTAAAGGAAGAGGCGGAGAGAGAGAGGCGAGCCCACAAATCCATGCGCGCCCGTGTAAACGAATTAGTGGGAAGGATTTGGGAACTTTTATCAAAAAAGCTTTAAGACTATTCTTTTTTTTTTTTCAGAGTATAAAATGCTGAACATTAAACAAAAACATAATCAGCCTTATGCTGTTTTGTGTTCAGTTTATTACGTTACTATTCAGTTATTTACCACATAGGCTAGTTCTCACCAATAGTTTACCTGTGGCATTTTTACTAAGACCATAGCATAGTGACCACAAGTAAAATCATGGACGGCTCTTCATTTGTTAGATCAATGTAACTGTGGTTTATACCCTGCTGGAAAGAAAAGCCTAACATGGCTGGTTTGCTGGTTTAAGCTGGTCTCACTAGCCTTGCCAAGCTGTTAACTCAGCTGGTTTAGCGTGCTGGCAAGCTGGTACCCCATCCAAACCAGCTGAAAAGCTGTTAAAATCCTTATAAAACCAGCCGACAGACCAGCAAACCATTGTAATATGGTTTAAGCTATCTATTTCTCAGCAATTTGTTCAATATTTTTTTTTATATGAAACAGCATAGAGGTCTTGAACAATTGCATTGTTCCTAAAGAATAATAATGCATTCACTTGTTAGATCATTATTGTTATTATTATTATACTGTATATTTATTTTTATGGCTGCTGTTTTTGCTTACACTGCATGTACTCCTGTTATTATTGAAATGTTCTTCTTTCTTTTATTTTTACTTCATGTAGATTGCTGTCGATGTGTAAATTGCATCATGTGATGGATTCACTATTTTATAATAACTGTTCGCTTCTTTTGTGGCATAGACCTTTTTAATTAATATGATAGATAGAATACGTATTAATGTTGATAGCCTATACCTAATGAAATTATTGTATTACATCTTTAATTTTATGTTACAATCTGTTCCTGTGGGGAAAATCGAAAATAAAGCCAGAAAAAATTAAATAATAAATGGATATAAAATTTAGATCAGAAGCACATACTTCTGAAAACTATTAGAAATAATACAAAACATGTATTAAACCAAAATCAGTGTCAGATATTTAGTTTTTGTCACTAAGCAAAACAAGCAAGCATATTATCTTCAGTCTCATTTTCACAATATTCTAATGTAATTTGACAGGTATGTGCTTATAGCTATTCCATGAATACATTTACACAGAAAGTTAAATGCGGTGTGTGTGCATGTCTGCATGTGTGGCCCTGTCTTGAAAGCATGAGGTCTATATCTGTGCTGTTGACTCTACTTCTATTGTCTTGCACAGTGTTGAGAGGAATTCATCCTGACGTGGGGTGTCAGACCTACAGATACTCAAGAGGATTAACTCTTTAATCTGTCACTGATTCTTCTGTGCTTCCTCCAAAAACGCTTTTGTTCTCCTGTGTGCCATTTCAATCTCCTGTCAGAACAAAATACAGCCACAAATGCCATCAAAACACGACTGAATAAATACGCATATGCAGGGGTTTTAAACAGGTGTTTGTGTGTATATGGGGCTGTCGGGTAGACCGAGATCATTATCTGTTTACGACTGTGTTGACGTTCAGACAAACATGTAACTACTTCCTTTGTTTGATTGCAAATTTTAATCTCTGTAATAGTGTGTTTACATAGAAGCCATTGAGTACAAACTAACAAACACAAACACACACACACACACACAGACACACAACACGCACAAGGAAATCAATTACTATGGATTATATGTGTCAAGGTCCAAGGATTGAATGACATAGGAAGCCTTCTCCGTTGCACACATAAGAGCATATAGGTAGAGCTAAAGTGAGATTAGGTCCAGAATAAGCACAGATGCTCCGAGTGGCAGCTTAGTGCTGTGGGACCAGACCGGAGGGTTTTAGATGACTGCCTTTGATAAACAAAGACTTTGCAAACTACTGTTAGAGTTACATGCATTCCTCAAAGTACAAGAAGAGTGCTCTGAAAGCATTATTGACAGGCTGCTTGGTCCTTCTGGTGTTTTTGTTTTGTGTATTTGCAAATTATGACAATCTCACAGCTTTGAGAAACTGAGAGTAGTGCTATACGCATTAGTCACAAACAGAGAACCCCATCTCCGATATAGACATAACCTTGATGAAAACGTTATTGCTCAGGGGTGCAAACATTAAAGCTAATTAATTATGTACAGTAAGAGCAATGTCATGCTGTTTAATGCTTATAGTGTAACAAAATTTGTGATTTTTGTTTCTTTTGCTCACGACATTATTATCAAAAATACAATAAAATCAGTAATATTATTACAACTCAAAATCAGTTTTATATTTTAATATATTATGTATATTATAATAATTGTATTTACTCCAGTGATGGCAAAGCTGAATTTTCAGCAGCCATTACTCCTGTCTTCAGTGTAACATGACCCTTCAGAAATCAGAAAGTATGTCAAGAGTTGAACAGGAAAATTTCCTAAACATTGAATTTGCACTCTTGTTTCTGGTTGATAATTAACATTGTAAAAGTTGGCTTTTAAACTACCTTGAACATTGATCCTTGACTCAGTATTTGTAATGATTAAACATGATAATCATGTAAACAGTGTCTTCTTTCATTTGAGATTTACAATAAGTAGCGAGGAACTAATTTAGATCTTGGTTATGCGTGTCTGAAACGGTGTTATGTCTCGCATTACATTATCTAAACATAAACCTGTTTATGCCTCTCTCATCACGTGTCTGAACCTTTCCATGAAGCTTTTGGCTGTGCCAGTTTGGTCTGCCTGTATGATCATTTGAAGCACAGGTACCACAACTTTTACTGTGTGTTACTATTGCCCAAATCGCCATGGCAGCCACCATTTGCTGTTTTTCTTTCCAACTCAGAGCAAAACCTTCTGGGATACTCCCTAAACATTTCCACTGTTTCAGTAGCAGCTTTGAAACTGGCCATTCATAATGCTCCTTAAAGGAATAATTCACCTGAAAATGCCTCACGTCATTCCAAACCCGTATGATTTACTTTCTTCTGTGGAACACAAAAAGAGAAGTTTAGAAGAATCTTCACGCTGCTCCATAAATGAAAGCAAATGTGGATGCATTATGTCAAGGTACAAAAACAAGAGCATAACACAAAAACCGGATGTCTTCAAAAGACTTCTTAAGAATCATATAGACAGCTTTTATAGTACTTTTATGGTGTTTTTGTATTTTAAGAGCCCATTCACAACCAATTATCCTGAGAGAAACAACAGCTCAAAAATTCTGCTGAACGTTTGTGTTTCACGGAAGAAAAAAACAGTATAGGACTGACATGAGGGTGATTAAATTATGACAAACGAGTTTCATTTTGCACTATTTTGGCATTTTGGTTCTATAGATAATACTACATTGCCTTTTAAAAGTGTCTCCAAGACAAGGAGCTTTACTGCTTCGCAGAATCTTGTTTTTTTAACTATTCCTGAACTCATTTTAGGCTTTATATAACATGTCTTTTACTGTAAAGCCTGTGTAAAGTCCAGCCAGACACAAGATTAGTGCATACCAGGCTGATTGTGGCCATAATGACAGTATTACCTCAACACAACAACAGCGATAAATGCACTGAATTATAAAGGGTGGAGACACACAGTGTGTGCTTCATCTGTTTGAAACCCAGCGTTACTTGAGGGCTCATATTTACATCTTCAATCCTAAATTGCTTTGATGTCTTGGAAACGATCTCAACTCACAAGTGATTAATCCTTTACCTTTAACCAGAAATATTCCTCAACTCAACAGATGTTACTTTATCCATCATCTGTGACATCATCGGCTGACATCATGTGGGCAGACCTGTCTAATACCGTTTAAACCCACCACATTTGTGGGGGAAAGAAATCCCACATCACCCTGTACAGCTGTAGGGGTTGGTGTGACAGAGCACCTTGACATCCAATTTTGAGTCCCTTCGACATTAGTGATGATGTCAGAAAGCTGCAAATAACCAGACCACCTCGCAGGACCTCAATTAGCACTGGTGTAAAGCGAATCCTCTCGCAGGTGTGATATTGACCATTATCTTAATGATGCCTCTAGTCACGAGTGGCCACAAACAATTGAGGATGATTTTTCTAGGTTTTAACAAGCGGTTGAAGTTCTTCTTGTAAGTTGGCCTGGGACAAACAATTCAGGATGCAGGTTGGGAGGCAGTTCCTATTGAAAGAATAACACAAAATCAAAAAGCAGTTATTACTGGGAACATTAATCGTGCAGATGGCAGACTGACCTCATGTGTTCAACACAAAGACAGGCCCGGAGGCTTTGGAGGGAGTATTTTACTGCTAAAACTAAGATCATGCAAATATATTATGTGAAATAAAATAAACATTGTTTGAAATAAAATCAGATATGAAAAATGAATTATTTTATTTCAGCTAGCTACCAATGTACCTTTTCTCTTTTTCATTTTGATGTACTAATATGACTTAAAATAAACTACACGATGTATTTTTAAAAACTAAATTGAGTAGTTTTGTCCATTTTATTTATATGTCTATATAATATTTGATTTACTTTTCTTTTTTCTTTAAAATTAAAATGATAACGTAATATACAAATAGAAACTCATTCAAAAACACTGATGTCCGTGCCCTTACGAACAATGATCATGGTTTTACTACAAACAAAACCCAAAAAATCATGTTTACTATGATAAAAACATGGTAACCACAAATTAACCACGGTTTCGCTACACTAATCATAGTTTAACCATGATATTTGGAGTAAAACTCTGGTTATACAAATAATAATCAACATACCAAAAACATGGTTAGTACTCTTTTTACTACAATAAAACCATGGTTAATTTTCGTAAGGGTGATACTGATTTAAACAAGGCCTTCATCTGCCATTTCATAATATGTGATTTGAGTAAACAGTAGTTTTACATTTTTTCTCTCTGTCCATATTTAAGGGCTGAACTGTTGCCCGGGAGCTCACGTCTGTTGGGCGTGGGGTGTTATATCATAGAGAAGGATGTCTGGTTTACTGTTTGTTAACAAACAATGTTGATTAGGTCTGATATTGTTTAGCGATCTCCCCTTCAGGGATATCCTGTATCTCACTAACACTGTCAGAACACAGCAGGAGCTGAACATTCCGGGCTCGTCTGATGAGAGGGAGACCCCAGTGATTTGAATTTTGGCTCAGTCACTGATTATGGCCAGCAGCCCAGGAACGACAGTTCTGTCCGGCGACGCAGAAAAAGAACAGCAGGAAAACCTACTGAGCATTCATTTTTATAGAATAATTGTAATAAATACATAATTATATTATGTAATAAATACATATAATTGTAAAATATAAAATTTAGTTTGTAATACATGTAATGTATATTAATATGTAATATTGTATGTCATACAGACATCTTGTAAAATTAAATGTCATACATTAAATATAAATGGTACATATTATTGATATTATTAAATAATACATATTAATGTTAGTAACAGTAACACACAATACATACATTTTTACTATTAATGAAATATATTTTCATATATATTAATATATTATACATAACATATATATACAATTTTCTTTTAATATATGTTTATTTTAGCACATCTATATTACATATATTAAAATTATTTAAAATAATAATAGTAACATAGAAATACATGTGTATATACCTATGTATATACAAAATACACACACACACACACATAATTTGTGTGAATTTTTTTAATATATGTATTTTTGTAAATACATCATTGTATTTATTGATTTAATATAGTAAATATAAATTATTTCTATACATTTTTTAAATATATGTATTTTAGTATATACATCATAGTATTTACTGATTTAATATAGTAAATATAGATTATTGCTATTAATCATATAATATTAATATATTTATCACATACAATGTTGTTGTTGTTGTTGTTATTTCTGCAATAAATATATTAATTGGAATGGATAAACAGTAAGTAATAAAGTTACAATACACATATAAATATTAGTTTAAATAAATATCATTAAATTTAATGTTAATATTTATTTGACAGACAGACAGACAGACAGATAAAACAAACATTCTACCCTAGCTGTGTATATAGCGGTGTATTATAATTATATTATATTATAATCAAATAGATATAATTATCATATGAGATTTAAAAAAGGCAGTGCAACAGTACATTTACAATAATTGCTATCAATTTCAATAAAATTCAACAAAGATTGAATGTTATTACCCCTGTAGGGCTTTTTGAGACCATCCCACAGGCTTTCAAACTGGTCATATTACAATGTGTATTCATTTCAGGAAACTCTGTTCTCTCTAAGGCACTGGGGGTCACATGTGTAAAACAGGAAATTTGGTGATGAAGAGCAACAACCAACAAAAGCATCATCTCATGGGACATATTAGAAACTGCAACACAGCTGAGGTCTGAAACCGAGAGCAGAAGCACACAATGCAAAGAAGCTTCAAATGCAGCACAGTAGACTTCTTCAAATTCTCCTTCCTCTCAAATTTACTTTCAGAAGAGTGTAAAATCTGCTGAAGGTCATGCGAGTTTCTCAGAATACAGTACATAGAACTGTGAATTCTCAAACACCCATTCTACAGAAACCACAAATATTCATATAAAAGCCATTTATATCTGTCTGTGCTACAGGAAACATCACCAAATGCTTTCGTGTGGATATGGTGCAATTAACAAATCCAACTTAATGTAGCGTTATGTAATGTACACATCATTCTATATAAACACGACAGATGTATCAACTCAGCGTGTTTTTTTCTAATAGATAAAATCCATTAAAGCATCTAAATCTGTCTGGGGCCAGATGCTGTGGAGGAGTAACTGGTCAGAGTCTGTACCACTAAATCCTCAAGTTACATACTATAGAATCTACACCACTAAACTAAAGATATATTCCCAGAATGCACTTGGTGATTAGTAACAGGCAGTTATGGATGGGTAAAAATAGATGCATTTGACGCCATCTGGAACATCTGCCTTTAATCCAACACCCCACACACACCAAGCATGCAATACTGTCGTCAGAGCCATCATGTAACTTATTTTTATAGGTGTTCATATATATGTGTGTGTGTGTGTGTGTGTGTGTGTGTAGTATATATAATATTTATATAGATATATCATTTAAATTATTTGAAACCATAACAAAAATATAGGATTTACATTTTATTTTAACCTAAGAAATTAATAGAAAAGTTTAAATCTTGTCATTTTCTAAAATGAATACAAATTATAAAATTTTGCATTATTATGACAACTCAGACTATTCAATTCAGGTGTTCAAAGGGAAACAAACTAATACTAAGAAATTCAGGAATATATGTTACTATTTTTGTAAACATGTTCACTTAAATTGCTGCTCTTAAAAAAAAAAGTAATTAGAAAAACATAATATAATAAAAAAAAAAAACTATAATAACCTAATTATAAATACACAGATAAAGCACATGTATGAAATAATTTGTGTAGCTTTTTTATATAAATTACACTTTTTCATGCTCACACCAACTGTTCAGTGGAGTCAAATCATAAAAAAAAAATAAGAGCAGCTGGTCTGTGTCCTAGCCGTGTGCCGTGGTCTTTAAAAGAGCCAAGCTTCACGACAAGTATTGCCTATTATCCTCGATTTCTACTGCACAAATGCCACGTCATACCATCATCGGTCCTCTCGTCAGCCGGTCAGACTGTTGTCCATATTATGATTCGTTCACACTCTCTTTGGATATACACTAGCTGCCACGTCCATCTGTGTCCTCACAAACTCAAAACCTGCTTCTTTTTCACCTACTACTCGCTAACCGATTTTTTGTTAGTCTGTGACTTTTAATGCTGGCCATAACTGGGTGATAGAGAAAAAATAAAAAGCAGGAAGGATAAATAATTTCATAACAGTCAGGAAACTTCGCTTCGGGCTTACAACACATCATGACGGTTATCACTTTGACTCTGAAGTAGTCAGGAAACAATAAACTGCACACACAGCCCACACTCACACAGCACGGCCCACAACAACACAGTCATCCTCTTCCCCCACTGTCCTCCCTCCTGATGACTGAGTCACACCCTTCTGCTGCTGTAGGACACAACAACTTTATCGGCCATCGTGCATACAAATATGGTTGCTTTCAATCATACAAACTGTAAATGCTTGAACATCAGATGTGATCATCTCTGGTTACAAAGTTTTACTGCCGTTACTAATATCATACAATAATTAATGAGTATTGATCAAGCATTTCTTTTTTAGACATTTTGGACAATGTTTGAAAATTTGTAATGTAAAAATATGGTTAAATTTATAATTGTTTGGCAAATTTTCACAGGCAAAATCCAAGCAATTGGGAATTTTGCATGAAGGCGGACAGATTTCTCAACAGATTTATGTCGATTTGCCAACAGAAACCTGCTTGGTTGGAAAGTGAGTTGCGAGCTGTGCTCCACTATTGAAAATAGACAATGGTCCTTTTTTTGTTTGAGAAATTATACAGAAATTTCGGCAATGTTAAAACCAAGCATGCCGCAAGATTCCTGAAAGTGAAGCCAGAACGTTTTGATCATTTTGACCCAGGTGGCTGGCTGCAGTATAGGTCATAAACCCCGCCCTCTCCATCTAATCTAATGGGACGTGAGACAAACTGAATAATCAAATTACACTTCAAATTTTTTTTTTTTCCAAAGATGGTTTCCTTCATTTGAGGTAGTTATTTTCATGCTGCTTTATGTTTAAGGGAAATTTGCTTTTAGGTAGTGGCAGTCACCACTGATAAGCTACTACTAAATATTGTATAAATGTAATTTTCTGTAAAGTTGCTTTGCACTTATCGTATCGTAAAAAGCGCTACACTGAACTATATTGAATTTAATTTATTATTATTATTTTTCAATTGTCATTTCATTTATATAGGACAGTAGGTCGACAGGAAACAAAGTGGGTGAAAGAGAGAGTGGGTTGGGTTTGTGAAGACATGCTGCCCACGAGGCCATCGGCACCAACCTTTTAGGTAGTTTTTTGATGCTATAAAAGACGGGGTGTGATATCATGATTGTGATCTTGCGATTGGGTCTGCGGGAGTTTGTGCGGGACTTTCTGATTTCATGGCTCCACCTCAAGACACTATTGCGCAGACTCTGGCTCCAAACGAATCTCTACTGCGCAGACTGGCTCCAAATGACATCACTTACTCAAGATGGCAGCAACCATACCGAGATGATTTGGCTAGGGCTGCAACTAACGATTATTTTGATAATCGATTAATCTGTCGATTATTTTTACGATTAATCGATTTATGCACTTATATTTTCGTTCTTTCCATTTTTTCCCCAAGTAAATTATTCATAAATGGTCTTTATCCTTCAGCATAGATTTTTTAAGAGATTTTAACCATTTTGCACTGTCATATCCTCATCAAAAATATACCTGGAGTTGTTTTATTATGTGTTAGTAATCCTTTGTCGAACTCTTCTGCAATCAGAACACTGACCCATACTCTAGCAAATTTCACAAGTAGATTTCAAATAATGTTTTCACCATGTCAGTCCTTAGAGCTCCTAAAGTAGTTTAACATCCCAAACAAAGCTTATTAAGGAATCTTTCAGAACATATTTTCATGAAGAATAAGGATAAAACAGAATAAAATTGCAGTGCATTGTATTTTATTATTTACTGGGAAACAGCTTTATAGCTTATGCTGTGAAATTGTAAACAATCCTTCGAATAAAGTGCTAATGGCATGAAACCTGAATGGAACTCACAATTTAAAGTAAAATCCATCAGAAGGTTGTCCAGAAAAAAAAATTGGACACACACAAAAAACCTGCTGTGTGAAAAAGAGCGGTGAATACTTAGAAAAAAAGTGCATTTCAAATATCTTTAAACATTTACCTCTCTCATTCAGTCATAATTAGGCTGCAAGACTGAATTTTGAACTGGTAAACGACAAACTGATCACAGAACATGTTTGTAAAGCTTTAAATGTTAACTGTTAAAAAGCAATGTTCTCAGCTTTTACGACTAAACATTTGCAAACAACATTGTACTGGAGAATCTGCACAAATGAAAGTCTTAGGGGCCGTTCACAAATCGCGCCTAAAAACACGTGGAGAACGCTAGGCGCACCGCTTTCTCCTTTCCAAAGCGCTCGGGCAGAAGCGCCCCTGAGGCGTCTGCCTTTGCTAAGCAACCATGACGTGCTCTCTCCTTGAAGACGCGGAAATTTCAGCAAAGGATAAATGGATTTGATGCTCAAAACATCGCTTGCAGTAGCTCTGCTACTAAATTTATTTCAAAATGGAAATCCATATACAACTATGATCAGCTGTTCCTTTCATCTTGACTGAGCTTTTAACGTTGTTATGGGAAAGGATGAAGCTGATTGGTTAGTTCTTGTCACATGACCCGCGGTGCGCTTGCCGCATTCTGAAAAGTTTAAATGTTTTTAACTCGATGCGGTGCGGTGTTGGAAATAACGAACTTGAGCGCGCAAAAGACGCGATATGTGAACGTCCCCTTAAACAGTTCAGTAGTGCAGAGTTTACAGGTTACTCTTCTTTTTTAAAGGCTCAAAGTAAAGTTCTCCCACATCACGCTGAATGCTGCAGAGACACTGTTCGGGAAGCACGTGACATAAAACGAGGCCAGCTATTGGCTATTCGCTACTTCTCCTGCTGTACTGGCTGAGTAAAACCTCCGGTGGCTCATTACTGCCACACTTTGGTCACCGCAGATTTGAAATATGCGCGAAATGAGCCGCTTACGGCAAATAAAAGTTATTTAGCAACGAATCGATGACTAAATTAGTTGACAACTATTTTAATAATCGATTTTAATCGATTAAATCGATTCGTTGTTTCAGCTCTAGATTTGGCTTCACTTTTGTATAGTGGAAGGAAGTGGAGACGTTTCGTCCATCTTTTATTTTACAATCTATGGTTAAAACAAAATGAAAAAGCTAAACATTTTACTTTGGCAATGTGATACATATTTCTGAGTGAACCAGGAAATTTAAAGAGATGAATAAGTAGGGTGGGACTTTGTTTTATCCACTAAAAATGACCTGGATCACAAAAAGTGGGCGGAGTTTAAGTCAATCTGTATATGTTATCAATAGCCTGCACAGTCTTGATGATATCGTCCAAAAGAAAGTTTGTTTCAGAGCTAAGGCAAGTTTTTATTTTTGATGAAGAGAAACAGTGTTTTTCTTTGGAACAACGTGCACTGATAAATCAAGTACATTATTAAATCAAGTTGTAAATAAAACAGGATTACTAAAGTTTTTTTTTTTTTTTTGTGTATTGAGAAAATAAGTAAATTTTTTACATTAAATAGGTGGAGAACAAATGTTAATTTTATTATTACTATCATGTAAAACAGATAAAAGAACACAGCACATATGAATTTCTACATACTGATAAACATTAAAAAACATCCAGCACAGCACAAGGATTATGCTGGTCTCCATTGTCAAGTATCAGTTTCACAGGCGTTTCATTTTGAAACTTAAGACAGGTCATTAGCAACTCAGGTGATTTCAATCTGTTAGCAGAGAATGAAGTTAGAAATAGAAAGGTGTGACATTTCTCAGTCCTAATGTGTCCATACGCATCTGAACACTGGTTTGACTAGTTTCAGTATCATCTTTGCATATTAAAATGTCTCAACGTGCCTTTTTTTTTCAAGTATTGTTCCACAATGTGTTCTCCCACTTATCTTGTGGCTGTCGCTTCTCTTCACACAGACCCAAACTCAGACATCCAGGACTCGTACTTCTCCAGGTCTGCAGCCGAGACGGATTTTGAGATCTTTTTAAGTGCAAGCTCAAAGTCCTCCATGGTGACTGGCATCTGCAGTTCATCTTTAGTAAGAGCACGGATCTCCTCTGGACTCAGACCCTGGATCCTCCTTCGCATCGCCATCAATGATGCATCCCTGAGAGAACAAAAGTACAAAGTTCATCAGTCAAATCAACACCATCAATTTACATATTTAGAGCATAGGGCTACATTTAAAAGGAATAGTTCATCCACAAATGAAAATCTGCGGAAAATATATTCAACCTCAGGCCATCCAACATGTAGAGGAGTTTGTTTCTTTTTCAGAACATATTTGGAGAAATTTAGCAATACATCACGTGTAATCACTTTTCATCACTATCTGAAGTTCTACCAGAAAGACTCGGGAGATAAAACGTACAAAGCATACATTTATTGACAGCTCAGCAAGCATAATTATAAATTTCTTTGGCGAAAGGCCCCGTCCATGGTTCATAATCCGAGGGTAGCGAATCTGCATTTCCTGCCTGAAGACGAAGGCAGGGGCGCAGCCGACCCCCTGGAAGGTAAGGACAGGACCATCCTGGTGGTGGTGGGGAGGGTGGAGGTTGTTATCACGTCGGCATCTGTGAACTCAAACATGTGTAAGTACGATCTTTATACCAAAGTATAAAGACGTGATTGGATAATGAGGAAGGTAATTAGTGACGAAGTAATTGAGTCTTCCTGGCAGAACTTAGGCTAAAGCTTTCATTTCAGGGAGAGTAAATTTTCAGCAAATTTAGATTTTTGGGTGAACTATTCTTTTAGACATTAAAGTGTAAGATATACTTCCCTCCACTCCATGCTTATTATGCAGGGACAAAACATACTGTATAAACCTATAGTGAACTGCTTAAATCATTTTCAATTATGGGCAATATGCAGCATTCTTTCTTGGGATGAATAGGTCCATGAAATAGTTAGAGCTGGTTGGTTTGGTTCAAGATAACTCTTCTTTTCAGGAATTTTCTGCAACGCTGAAGGGGAAAATGAATGGAACATATACGAACGAGCCCCAGGCAAACACTGTTGAGCTTTAGTCTGTTCTTAGTGGCTGTGATTTTGTCACTTTGCACCACATTATGTTTTTAGCAAGAGCAGGAAAATGACTTGATGCTCGAAACCTGTCACTTCGAGTTCAGTTAGAACAAGGTGTTATCTTTAATCCTGAAAACATACTGTACCTGCAGACGTTGGTGATGTCAGCTCCTGAATAGCCCTCTATTTTCTCAGCGATGAGGGTGAGATCCACATCAGAAGCCACTTCAACTTCCCTTAGGTTGATCTTTAAGAGTTCAGCTCGACCTTGAGCTGTGGAGTTCAGTAATCATTTGAACATTATGAAAACCATGTTTTTCCTGTTTTGATTTTAAAGTCTACTTTGACATCTGTATTTCTCTTTTAAATATATATATTTCACTTTAAATAACTTTGTTCAACCTTGGCGTTTAAATTAAATGTTGTCCATAATGAATGCTACTATAATTTATGTTCTTTTAATACATATATTTTTCATTCCTCTTCTGTTCTGAATACCACTAAATGTATTTGTTATTTGTTGTTGAGTGAGGAAAAAAGAAACAAAAAAAACAGTTTTTTAATTTTTAATATAGTGTTGGTTGTAAACATTTAACTTTATATTCTGGTTATTTTACATTAATTCTTAATATAAATAATGATAATAGTAATAATAATAATACTAAAAATAAAAATAAAAGTGACATAAGTGTTTTTTCCTCTCAACAAAGCAAATTTGACCTGATCCGGCTTATAGTCAGGTGTGACTTATTTTCCAGGAAATATGGTAAATATAGTTTTAATAAATATAAATAAATAAAATTCTATATAAAGTTACAATAAATTAGCAATGAAAAACAAACAATAATATTGTCATTTTAATATAAAGTATCTGTAAATCACTTTGTTATTTGGATTTAATTTATGCTGGTTTAATTTTACTATTACTCATATTTCAAAATGTGTTTAAGTGTCAGAAATAAAAGCCACAATTAGAATCATCTTCATGGTTCTAAAAATAGGTTTCCTTTTTTTGTGTGTCAATACTTACCATTTTTCCCCCTTTTGTTTTTGGGAAGAAATATAACATCAAAATAAAAAAAAGTACATATTTTTGTCTTCCAATTCAAATTTGAAATTCTAAAATCCAGGCCCTGTGACTATAACAAAGGAGTTACATTAGACAACGAAAGCTTGTGAGTAATGACTAACTGACTGAACTATACAGCACAGTGTGAACAGAGAAATTAGTCAGGCTGTTCATTTATGAGTGGGTGACTTGCATGGAGAAATCAGAGGAGCCGTGACTGCCTGGAGAACGTTTTCCTGTTGATAGGCGTTTGTGTGTGAGGGTGTCAGATTACCAGTGGGTAGTTGAATGTAGATCCTCTTCTCCAGTCTTCTCCTAAGAGCCTCATCAATGTCCCAGGGGAAGTTAGTGGCAGCCAGGACCATTACCATTTTAGAGGGATCGTCACTCTCTTGAGCACCTCCTACACCTAATGCCATTACACGGGTGGGTGTTAAAATAACAGAGTTAATCATAACAGAGTCGCCTACTACACGAAACTCACCATCCATCTGCACGAGTAATTCGGACTTCACCCTGCGACTGGCCTCGTGTTCGTCTGATGTGCCCCGTCTCCCACAAATAGAGTCAATCTCATCAATAAAAATTGTTGTAGGGGCGTAAAAACGAGCCTGTTACAGGAAAAAATGAAACAAAAATGACCAAAACATGTAGAAGTACAAATATGCAGTATAGACAATAGACTATGACATGAGCAAGATTTTTAGTTTATTATATATTATGTTATCATGTTATCATAAATGATATTACTTAATTTTAACACAATCAGACTCAGGTTATTTATTTATTATTTAGTTTTCAGTAGTAGTAGTAGTAGTAGTAGTAGTATTTATTTAACTAACTAACCTTTTATTTCTTATATTTGACCCTGGACCACAAAACCAGTCACAAGGGTTAAAAAAAACATATTTTTGAGATTTATACCTCATCTAAAAGCTAAATAAATAAGCTCCATTGATGTATGGTTTGTTAGGATATGACAATATTTGGCTGAGATACAACTATTTGAAAATCTGGAATCTGAGAGTGCAAAAAAAATCTAAATTTTAAGAAAATCGCCTTTAAAGTTGTCCAAGTGAAGTCCTTAGCAATGCATAGTACTATTCAAAAATTACGTTTTGATATATTTACAGTAGAAATTTACAAAATATCTTCATGGAACTTGATCTTTACTTAATATCCTAATGATTTTGGAATAAAAGAAAAATCGATAATTTTGACCCATTACAGTTTTGTTTTGTTTTGTTATTTCACATTTTATGAGGTTAGCGAACTAACTTTTTTCCCCCATTAAAACAGTGCAATGCCCATCTACATCAAATCAAAACTGAGGTTTTTATGCTTTTATTGGGGCACAACTACCTAACTAATTAGCTGGCTAACTAATTAACCGACTATCTATATAACTAACTAACCTTTTCCCTATAAAAACATAGCATTTTACTTTAAGGACTACTTTTACCATTTATGAGGGCATATGTTTTCTCAAATTTTTCTTCTAACCAGCTATCAAACTGACTAATTCATTTTTGTCCCACACAGTGTGTTTGGCATTTATGTAAAATCATCATTTATTTTCAATGTTTTTTGTTTGTTGGTTTACATGAGGGAATATTGGTGTCTAACTGACTAACCAACTAAATAAATAATATCTACCCTATATAAACACACAGTGTCATCCAGCAGGGTCAAATTAACATTGCTTATCAAAAGGTATTTTTACCTTTTATGATTCTCATAAAAGAATTAACTACTTTGCTAATTAACTAATTAACTGACTGACTATCTAACTTTACCTATAAAAATGCAAGTTTTGGCCAATTTGTCAAATCAACATTGATTTTTAGTATATTTAACTGATTTTACAGAGCATTTTTGGCCAATTAATGTTAAATCGACATATATTCTGAGGGGTATTTTTACTTTTATGTTGTCTAACTAAATATATATTCATTGTTTTCTACACTGACTTTTATCATCCAGAAATGGTGAAGAAAGGAGCTTTACTATGGGGTCTCTAATTGAGGCATTTTAAATATCTAGGATATTTTTATCACTTTTTGATCATTTGTGCCCTGATGTCTACTTAACTCCTGATCCTTATCACAATCAAATTATACCTTCAGCAAAAAAAACTAAACCAATCAATGGACATGCTATCACAGTGCCTACATTAGAGACTGTGATACCACTCACCATTTCAAAAAGGAGCCGCACAAGTTTCTCAGACTCTCCCCTGTACTTTGAGGTCAGCGTGGAGGATGAAACATTGAAAAATGTTGTGCCACATTCAGTTGCAACCGCTTTAGCCAACATGGTCTTCCCTGTGCCTGGAGGACCCACCATCAGCACCCCCTGAGAGTTTAAAAAAACAAGCCTTTGCATGGGCATATATTTGAAACACAGGTGCAGCTGATAGTTTGAAAAAAAACACTTCAACAAAGCAAATAGCATGTGGAAAACAAACTAAAGAGAAATATATCAGCAAAAATGTGCATTCTCTCCTACATAATTAACTATTATACCAGCGCCCCCTACTGAAAAAAAAAAAAAAAAAAACTATGATCACAAGAAATTAAACCAAATGGGTGAATAAACGTTGGCAAAAACATAGTGACATAACAGACTATGTATCCATATGTGTGTATGTTCAGATGTCAAACTCTGGCATCAGTGTAATCTAACATATTAACCTTCCACGGGCGGCGGATCCCCTTGAAGAAGTCTGGCATCCACATAGGCAGGACCACTGCCTCTCTCAGCAGCTTTTTGGCATCTTCCAGATCTGCTATGTCATCCCTGCAGGAACAGTAACACATGACAGCTTGCTTGAATCACCGTCCAGCACTGAATCACTAACTGCCACTGTGACTGACAGCTGTCGCTGACTCAACACGTTACTTATTTGTCTCTGGTCAAGTATGAAAACTAAACTTACTACATTGCTATTTATACAGCCAATGCCTAGGCCCAGAGGGACTTTTTTCAAATATTCTGAACTGATTAAAAAAAAAAAAAAAAAAAAAGATGGATTTGAATTTAAAGTTCTAACTCTTACTGAATGCTGAAAGCCTGATCAAACTAGCCAATCTATTTATGAAAAAAAACATAATAAATAACATAGTAGCCTTATAGACATGAGCTGAACAGACAATTATAACGTTAATTGCAATTATTTGTTTGAGAAGTAATCGTCAGCACAAAATTCATTTAGGTTGACTCCAAGTTTTTCAATAGTCGATAACAACATATAGTGCAAAGTGATGTAATATCACACATAATTCAAATTATAGCAAATGAGCAATACAGATGTATATACACACACACACATTTATTTTTATACTATTAAGCAGAAAAACTAATGCTAAAGTGGCACAATACCAGTGGACATTGGGATTCCGGGACACAATGTCCCTCTCCAGTGCATCCACCAGATCGCTGTCATAGCCTGTGCCATCAAACTTCCTCTGTTCCACATCAGCAGCACCCTCCTGGGCATTCTTCTTACTCTAAAAACACAGACAGGCAGGGCACATTGCTACAACACATGATAATAGGTACTTACTAATCCTAAATTGTCTAAACTGACATTAAATCAATTATAATTACAATCTGAACTAAGTTTTTTTATTTTAGCTTATACTTTCAGTTTAAAAGTTTAATAACTTACTTTTTCATCCTTAGCTTTATTTCCACGGCCGTCACGGGTGTTCGGTCTCTCTGATTTGATGTTCGGCTGACCTCTGCCCAAAGGGCCGCGATGCTGCATTCCAGGTGACTCCTTTCTCTGAGGCTTTGACACAGTGATTGGCTTCTTCACCTGGACAGGTCCCCTATGACCAGACAGAGTGATATCATAGGGAATCTGGACCATGTGACCACATATGCACATATTCTGACTGGCTTTTTTTTTTTTTTTATGATTTGTGAACCGAATAGTGAATGTAATTATTTACAGTATCTATTTAACACATCGGATGAAAGGATGCATTAAATTGCTCAATTGTAACAGCACAGATATTTATAACTTTACAAAATATTTACATTTTAAATCTCTTAATGCATTAAAAACCTGTATACTATTTTCCCTTAATATTGTAATATTTTAAATATTAATATTTTAAAATATTTAATATTTTTCAACTAAAACCACATTATATTAGATCAGCAACTTCTCATTAAAGGTTTTCAAAGTAAGTTATATCAAATTAATGTTATTCCTGTTTTTTTTTTGTTTTTTTTTTTACAAAAAAAAAATAAAACTTTAATTACCCATTGCCAGTATTAACTCAATTTAAATTAATGTAATTTAATTAAATACCTTTAATTAAATAGTGTAAATGTATAACTCATGATTGCTTGAATCTAATTTATGAACTCTACATTTATTTCTAAACAAAATAACTTAATACTCTGAAAGTTTTCCAAACAAAAATTACTTGCATAAACCTTTACTTTCAGATGAAAAAGAAAGCTGTTGTCATGCTGCAATGGTTCGTCTATTGGCGCACTTATTGATGCTTATCAAATAAAATTCTGAGAAAAGGACATTTGATACTAATATAACTTCATAGATAGTTTTGTCAGGAATACCTACCAGGTCCAACATGACTTTTTGTTTTAAATAAATAAATAAATTGTGTGTGTTATGAGAGTCTTAAAGTTGTAAAGTTTCATTCACTTACTAAAAAAATACACTTTTTTGTATCTCTTAAAATTTTAAAATACAATAAAAATATAAAACAGTAAAATGTGTGAATGTGAATATTTTCACTGAGCTAAATCCATTTAGTGCTGTATGACATGACGCATGAGTGACACAGCAATGACAGCATGAAGACAGGAGACGTGTGACATGCTCTGCAGCTGACAGAACTCCTCAGGGCTTTATGTAATCAGCTGTCTATTCTACCTGTGCTCTGCTGGAGTTGGGGGAGGCCAGACAGCGGGTTCCCTTGGGCTCTCTTCAGGCAGAGGGTTGGGGAAATCAACGGGTTTGTCCACCTTGAACCTCTCCAGGGTGTTTACAAGGCTTTTCACCTGCTCATATTCATCTGCCAGTTCCTGCCGAACCTGGGCTCAGAGAGGGGATAAAAACAGCACTGGTTTGAGATTACATAACCTGTAACACAAACACCACTGTAATCTTTGGCTAATACCAGTACAAGCACATAACTCACAGCATTAAAAAAAAGAGTACATATCAGATTGAATCATACAGTATATGAGCGCCTTACTTGTTGCCATTTGACTTTCAGAGCAGGATCTCTGAGGGACTGACAGTGCTTATGGATCTGTTGTATAACACCTTGATAATAAACCATAGATGAGTCATAATTCCCCAGTAGTGCATATTCTCTTCCTTTCTTAGCATTGTCGCAAATCTCAGTCAGATTCATGATGAGAAAGAAATCGAACCAAATGTTGCGCTGAGTTCACAGGTCATCAGAGATGCTGGTGATTGAAGGCCATGAGTCCTGAACATGTGAAAGAACAGAAAGGCTGATGAGATGATCCAGAGCTAAATCAAACATTTATAGAGATGGTAACAGAAGAGGGGTGAAGTCGGGTACAGCAAATGACTTTCTGACAAATCATCCAAAGCTGCATTAAAATGTCTCTGCACATTTCCAGATCTCTTAGGCAGTTTTGTTTAAAACATGTAACAAAATAAAACCCAGGAGCTATTTAAAGAGCTATTCTTTCAGAAGTTCCCCTCTGTGTCAGAACCACCCCCCCAGGGAACCTGTACAGCAAAACCTTCAGAAAGAATTAGTTGTGTTTGTGGGTGTTAGAAAGAGAAATATTTATAACATTACGTTAAGTTATTCTTGTTTTGTAAATAGAAGTTTTGTGTGTAATTGTATTTCTTTTTTTACTGAAAATAGCTAACAAAGTTTCCAGGAGTGTATGGAAGTTGGACGTGTGTGTGTATGGGCATTAAATCAACATAGACAAAACTCCATAGCTTAGTCTCAGGAGGATATCTCTGTAATGGCATTATATTTTAGTGAATTTCTCTAAGATCTTACATGCCACAGTTTTAAGTCAAGATGTCGTGTAAACAGCACATATACAAAGGTTTGCATAAAAAAAATTATAAAAAATGTTTTTGCGGTTTCATGTCATTTTTTTTTTTAGAAAACCTGATTCCAGGTATCCTCTACAGATGACATTGCATAACACAAATAAAAAAAAGGCTATTTTTCCATTTTTTTCTAATGCTCTAAACAATGTAATGACATGAGAACACTAAATCCACAAAGCTTTTTTTCTAGGTCTCAGGAGAACATTACATATTTAAACTGATGGAAGTAGATAAAATGAGTCAAGAAGAAATAGGCCTTTTCTTATAATTATGTTTTTTAAATAAATAAATATTATATATATATTTTAGTTATTGAATTTGTATAATAATTTGTATAATAAGAAACTATTGGACATCTTAAGGTAGCACACCATAATTTATATCTTTATGGTCTCTAAAATAATAATAATTTATATAATATATAATAATAATATATAAATTATGGTGTGCTACCTTTAGATGTCCAATAGTTTCTTATTATACAAATTTTAAATGAAAGGTTGCAAGGTTCATACGTTAAATTAAAGGTTGCATTGCATTCAAGTTTTTTTCCCTATCAGGCCTCTGTGAAATGTTTTTTCTCTCTCCTGCCCTAATTATGGCAATTGTTTCAAATTCAGTGACTGAATATTCAATAACTAAAATACTGCAGGCTTATCAGGTCTATTTTAACTGACTGAATCACTCTGTGTGTGGATTCACCGATAACAAACTCAATGAGAGAATTTCTCTACGGGTTTGGATACAAAGCTGCAGTTTCTGCACTGCAATACTAAACTTTGGTTTATGAACCTTTGCCCTGACCACAGACAGAGTGGCTGTCAAAAAATAAGACCATTTCGTTTGACGGACTCTTGACATGAAGCACATAAATACCGTTCAGGACGCCTCAAATTGTTTGTATCCCATGTCCTTCTTCTTTTCTTTTAACATAAACTAACCTACCTGAAAGTCCACCATTAAAATAACATGCAATCATTAAATTCTACACAATCAAGTCGCGTTTGTATGTAAAAGCAGCACAAACGTCACCGCTATTGATTATTCCTTTAGACGGGACTTGTAGTTTTTCACCGTTTGCTTTTAAGTACACACAAATAGTGAACATTAAAATAAGAAACTACATTACCCATAAGGCAACAGTGCAAGACGCTTACAATTTAGGCCAGCGATAACAAAAAGGATTTGCAAGGAAACAAACTATGAAGTCCACTTGTTAGTTTATGAATCTAACTAAGAACATGTGACATGATAGATGTGTTCTGCATTTAATTTTACGTTTTCATGGGAATAGGTCAAAGTCTTACCTTTATGCGAGGCACTTTTACGTTCGACAGGCCCACAGTCCGTTGTCCACTGATGTTGCCATGGCCGCGGAAAGACGCTGACTGACTGATGAATGAATGGATGCATGTGTTGTGGGCGGAGTCTCAACCTGCTTTATTATAGCTTTATAAACTGACCGGGGCTAGTTGTCACACGGGTTATATCTTACTGTAAGGATTAGGTAACTGTAAGGTTTCGATTCAAAATTGAATGAACTGTATTTTTAATAGTTCATTCCAGAAATATTTAATTATGTTATTGTCTTTGTAGCCACGACTAATAAAATAAGTATTGATAAATATTCACTGAGTTAAAAATGTGACAACTAGCCCCGGTTTCTTCTATGAAATGCCAGTTCAAAGAAGGAACAATTCATGAGGATTAAAGAGGCTACTGGAAAGTTTTGAACGTTGTGGCCTAGTGGTTGGAGAGTTAGACTCCTAGCCCTAGGGTTGTGGGTTCGAGTCTCGGGCTGGCAATACCATGATTTAGGTGCCCTTGAGCAAGGCACCGAACACATAAATGGCAGCCCACTCCTCCGGGTGTGTGTTCGCGGTTTGTGTGTGTGCACTTTGGATGGGTTAAATGCAGAGCACAAATTCTGAGTATGAGCCTCCATACTTGTCTGAATGTCGCGTTACTCACAACTAAGTAAAATCCATTCGGTGTATATTAACCAATAAAAATGCTCAAAGCTCCGAAATAAGGGCATGAAGGGAGAGTTGCTGACCTATAATAATCTGATTGAAGCGTCATGGCCTTTCCAAAAAAATGACAGTACCACACAACACCACCAAACGATGGCGCTGTATACCGCTGTAATGTATGCAGGTTAACCAGATAGTTTTATCTGATGATACGTTCAGGTGTTCTTTTTAAGACTCTGTGTTTGCCATGAAAAACATGAAGGCCTCAAAACCGACTCACTGGTTTGTGAACTAAAACCATACAATTAAATCTACTGCCCGACTAATAACACATATCAGGCAATATAATAAAATGGTGCTGATAATTTTGAAAAGAAAATCAATATAGCTATAAAGATAATTGAGCTTTGTCTTTGGGTAAAAAAAGAAAGCTTTAAATTCATAATAAAAATGTTGAAGTTGGTACATGACACTCTTCTGGTAATGTGATCTTTGACATGAACAAGAGTATACATGACAAACCGCTTATTCTTCCATTCACCTTCAGTATTAGGGAGAGGCAGTTTTAAAATTATGTGACATGACATCTGACGCACAGATGCCATTGGCATGTGTCATTGGACAGTGGCATTTGTCACTAAAACCTGACACATGTCGGTTTTCAGTGGCATGTGTCATTGGACAGTGGCATGTGTCACTAAAAGCTGTGACACATGTCAATAGACTGCGTCATGTGTCAGTTGCTGCGGTGCGTGTCGCGCCTTCGGTAGTGACTGACACCTGCTGCTGGGTGTCACTAGATTGCGTGACACACTCACTTAATCTCAGAACGATATTGAGTTAATTAACAGTATGTTATTGTCAAACATACGTCTTATTACATCACGGAGTTCATTTGTACAACAAATATTGAGTTTCTATATTGAGATTAAAATGTGTCTTTCTTACGCCTCTTAATGTGTATTTTTCATTGTAAGTTTATTTCCAGTAGCCTGCTTTGTGCTATGCATTCAAATACGTAAATACATTTTTTTTACAGTACACACAGTGTACTATTAGATATACTTACAGTTAACACTACACATTATACATAGTATGTACATATTCTACATAATGTAAACATATATATGCATAAAAATATGCTAAGGTGCAACAGATTGTACATGAATTGGATATAGAAAATGTCATGGATGTGCATCGGATGGTATCCAGTGGTAACAGGTAGATTATTGTATTAAATGCAGTGTGTATGTATAGTCCAGTGTTGAACTGTTGAAGTTAAAGTGCAGTGTGTGGCATAACATATTGTAGGAGTATGCTGTAGGGTGTATTAGATCTGACTGTTCATTAGTATAATTGTCTGAGGGAAAAAGCTATCCCTCAGTCGGCTAGTGCAGTATCGGATGCCGGGAGATGTCTTCCTGAGGGCAGCAGAGAGAGCAGTCTGTGGGACGGGTGGCTGGAGTCACTGATGATCCTCCGGGCTTTCCTTATACACCGCCTGGTGTAGATGTCCTGGAGGGGGGAAGCTCACCTCCAACAATTTACGGTTGCCAGCGGTGCTGTTTCCAGACCAGGCAGTGATGCAGCCCGTCAGGATGCTCTCTATAGTGCAAGTGTAGAATGATCTGAGGATGCTGAGGCTCATTCCAAACCTCATTCCAAATCTCCGGAAGAAGAGGCGTTGATGTGCCTTCTTCAGCACTACGTCAGTGTGTATGGACCAGGTGAGATACTCACTGATGTTAATGCCGAGGAACTTGGAAGTTGCTTACCCGCTCCACAGGTGTCTTGTCAATGGTGATGGGTGTGTGTTCTCTGCTCTGTCTCCTGAAATCTACCACCAACTCCTTGGTCTTGTCGATGTTGAGTGAGAGGTGGTTCTCCTGACACCTTTTAGTCAGGGTACTCACCTCCCCTCTGTAGGCCGTCTCATCGTTGTCGGTGATCAGGCCTATCACCGTCGTGTAGTCAGTGAATTTGACAATGACGTTGGAGCTGTGTGTGGCTGCACAGTCGTGTGTGTACAGGGAATACAGGAGTGGATATGTGAGTTTGATAAATTCATGTCATACATTTTATGTAGGCAGGTTAGGTACATATATTGTAGACCTTTTGACAAAACCAAGAGTAAATGCCATTTCTGTGACAACAATTACATTTGAATATTGAGTCAGAAAACATAATTTAAAGTAGGCTTCAAATATCAATAAACTACGATACAAATACAAATAGATACTTGTTTCTGGCAGGTCTTTGAAAGGTGTCACCACCATGCAACCTGCAAAACAAGAATAACAAGTTGGTGAAACAATTTTAATTGGTTATGAGTTCAGTTATAGCATGATTAATAATCATATAATAACATCCTAAGCTCTTACCTTGTTTCTGCAGATGTTGTTCAAATGCATTTTGCCTTTGTATAATCTTGTCACATTTAAAACAATACCAGTGACTTTTTTTTTATCAGTTTTTTTTTTCTTCACAAAATTATGGTACTGTGAAAAAAAACTGGAAGCGTAAAATGCCAGTAATTTATGATGCAACTAATATTAAAATGGATAAAATTCAACAATACAACAATGCACCTAAGTAATGCATAACTGGCAAAAAAAGCTGGGAGTGAGTATATAATTATGTTTATATAGTTGCAATTATACACCATATTTACAGTTTATATAATGTATTATTTATTACATTGGTATACACAATCATACCATTTTAAAAATGCAAACACTTCAGCACTGGAGGCCTACTGTATATTATACTAACACTACAATGTACAGAGTAGGCCACTATCACTGCAAATTATATATTTAGTAATAAGCAATTGGCACATGTCACAAGTTTTATTCACACAAACCACTCTCCACTGACACATGCCACTTGAAAACAGCTAAACTGTCCAATTTTCATTGGCATGTGTCAGTGGAGAGTGGCATGTGTCACAAGTTTTAGTGATGCTTTAAGTGACTCATGCCACTCTCCACTGACACATTATTTACAAGTTTATTATTTGTTTTTCAAGCATGATGTCAAGATGTGACACTGTATATGAGTGGCAGATGACACTGAATGTTGTGCAATAGCCTACCAGTGCTTTTGTATGTGGGTGATCACGCAGACTGCCAATTATTCGATACACACCAGAAAAAATTATCATGGATCACTACGAATAATGTAATACTTGTATCCGTTACTGTTATCCTTTATTTGTGTTTGATGCTACGTGCACGTCGTTAGGTGTCAGTATAAATGTAACATTGGCAAGTGCCAGATTCCTTTAATATTTTATATAGTAATATATTCATTATATATAAATTAAATGTAATTCAGTTTATAATTGTAAACGTTTTTTTATGGCTTCTGCACAGTCTCTATATTATTTTATAATTACAAATGATACAACTGTCAAATATATATATATTTTATATCAAATATAATATTTTTTTTTTTTTACGTATTTTTTTTTTTGAATGCATAGCACAAAGCAGGCTACTGGAAATAAACTTACAATGAAAAATACACATTAAGAGGCGTAAGACACATTTTAATCTCAATATAGAAACTCAGTATTTGTTGTACAAATGAACTCCGTGATGTAACAAGACGTATGTTTGACAATAACATACTGTTAATTAATTCAATATCGTTCTGCCATTAAGTGAGTGTGTCACGCAATCTACATTATGCAGCGACACCCAGCAGCAGGTGTCAGTCACTACCGAAGGCGCGACACGCACCGCAGCAACTGACACATGACTCAGTCTATTGACATGTGTCACAGGTTTTAGTGACACATGCCACTGTCCAATGACACATGCCACTGAAAACCGACATGTCAGGTTTTAGTGACACATGCCACTGAAAACCGACATGTCAGGTTTTAGTGACACATGCCACTGTCCAATGACACATGCCAATGGCATCTATGCGTCAGATGTCATGTCACATGTTAAAACTTCTGCTGGAATTAGAAGCGCTGTGAATTCAGTACAAAATGCATTTATCTAATCTTACTAAAAAATAATTTCAGATAAATTCACTTACAGTTTAATCCAATGAGTTCCTTTCGGTTTTCACAATTATATCTACTGCTGTGAAAAAGTGAAAGCAACTTCTTTATTTAAAAAAAGTTTATTGATGTCAGAAGCATACCAGAACAAAACAATTACATTTTTTTTAATCATTTCTGCAAATACAGTGGTATTGAAAATACAGTAAAATAACTTTGATACGGCAGTTTACTAATGATGATAATATCTGATCTGGAAAAAGTGTAAACAAGAAAAAAAGTACATTAAGATATGAACTACAACCTCACATGAAACTAGGTTGTGTGCTGCGCACATCTAAAACTCCACTGACCCAAAGACAATTTTACAACCCCCATTTGTTTTGTTTTTTAACTGTACCGGGCAAGGATAGTGGTTTTGGAACCATCTTTAAGAAATTAAAATTAGAACTAAATTAAGGGTTGGGGCATTCAGACAAACACAGATGACACTTCTGTAGTGTTAACTATACAAAACAGGGAGAAAAAAAAAGAAACTGTACAGCTTAAAAACATATCATATACACAGCCTTATTTAATTTTTTTCTTTCAGGTTTTTTGTTGTTGTGGTGGTTTATTTCCATTTTATAGCCTCAGTAAAGTGTACAGGGGGGTTAAATGCTTTATAGACAACAAGTTAGTCTCTAAATGTTATTTATCTACTCGTCATCGTCATCTTCTTCCTCATCTTCTTCCTCATCATCATCATCGTCGTCTTCGTCATCATCATCATTAGCCTTGTCTGGCTTGGAAGGGGCCTTGGCTGGACCTCCCACTTTGCCTTTGGAGCGATAGGCGGTGATGTCCTAAAAGGAAAATAATTTTTTTCAGAAAGGAAACCTATTCATATAGCAAATTCACTTAATATATCAATGGCTATTATGGTTGTTTTTCAGGTGGTTTATCTTTATCGGCATGATGTTCATTAGTCATGGCATCCTTTCTCACCTTCTCGTACTTCTCCTTCAGCTTGGCTGCCTTCTTCTCGAATGGCTGCTTCTCCTCAGCAGATGTTTTGTTCCACATCTCACCCAGTTTCTTGGCCACATCTCCAATGGACAGACCAGGGGTCTCTTCCTTCACCTTGGGTCGGAACTCGGAGCAGAAAATGAAGAAGGCAGACCTTTGGTGGAACGGAGTATAAAAAAAAAAAAAAAAAGATAAACTGTACATCCTTCACAAATGCTAATGCATCTTCATGAACAAGTGAGATTCTTACGGGGGTCTCTTGGGAGCATTGGGGTCCTTAAACCTCTTTTTCTTCTCGCCTTTGGGTGGAATGTAGTTTTTCATCTCCCTCTCGTAACGGACCTTGTCTTGTTTGGCCATATCTTCAAACTTCCCTTTTTCCTTGGCTGACATAGTCTGAGGAAGGGAAGAAAAAAAATCATTGTTGAGAAAAGAGGGAAAGGGCATTAACACAATGTAAACGAAAGGTGTGACTGACCTTCCATCGCTCTGAGCACTTTTTGGAAAACTCAGAGAAGTTGACCGTCGCCTCAGGGTGTTTCTTCTTATGCTCCTCTCGGCAGGTCTGGACAAAGTATGCGTAAGAGGACATTTTGCCTCTTGGTTTTGTTGGATCCTTTCCCATCTTTGCCTAAATATACTGAAATTTAATAAGAAAATCCATTATTCAATTATAATTCTTCCCAAATATAATATTTAAATTAGTTGCTCTATACTATTTAGAATTAATTCGACTAGCAAAAATGTAATTTTGGCATGATATCAAGAACCCCAACTATCTTTTAAGTATTTAATTTGTCTAATATTTATGGTTAATATTTAGAAGACGCGCGTTTGCGCATTGTTTATCTTCGCGACGAAAATTACGTTTTATTATGTAAACATAAGACAACTGACTTTCCATAATAGTGCTTTTAAAAATAAAATGTCTTGTGTGCACTTTTGAAACCTTAAAAAAGTTGCTCTAAATACTCAAACTTTACAAAACAGTTTTTTTGTTAAAAAGGGTTAAAATTGTGAAAATAAGTTGGTTAATTAAAGTTATTTTATCTGCCAAAGTACGCGCGACATTGTAAAACTTGTAAAATTTCTTAATAATCAAGTTCACTTTAGCTGTAATCTCCGTTGAAAAGAGCCCGTTTCTCTCTATGTACCGTTCAGATAGCAATGGCGCACACTCTCTTCTCTCTGAAGGAAAGGAGGTCAACAACGACGGCAATATTTCTTCTTCCATTTTGTGAGAAAGCCTTCTTCATGAAAGAAAGTCCCCCTGAAATGTCTCCACCCGCCTTCCTGCTCGCTTTTGGACACGACAAACAAACGGCGCGGGTCGGTTTTCTGACCGAAAATTGTTTCCTTCGCAAAAAGCCCAGTGCATTCGCCTGGTGTATAGTAATACATTGGGTCTGTGCTGTACAGAGTTTGCTGTGGGCTCGCAATGGCTGCTTGTCTTCATGCACTAACACTGAGAATATGGCTCCTTCTCTTTGTGTCAGCGCTCAGCCATTACACTGCTTTGCAATAAGGGGGAGCACCGCGACCGCATTACCTACCTCACTTCAACTCTCAATTTAACACCCTTCTCACGCACGGAAAAATGTCAAAATACGCGGGTTGGAACGACGAAAGATGGAATTTTTATTTTCCGCCTCAAAAAACGCGTACTTTGAGCTCGGCGGGGTAGAAAATACGATTTGAAAAAGTTGAAGCGACGGGCGCCTGTCTATGTTGAAGCGACGGGCGCCTGTCTATGGCTCTGTGGATTTGCCTTGTTTCCTATGCGAGTACAGTCAGCCATTACAGTAAAGCGCAGCTCCTGAGGTGATTTTCTTTCGCCCGTATCTCTGTCATTTCATTTTCACCGAGCGTATAAATCCACACACATAACAATGGCGTTGTGCTTTAATTTTTGCGTTAGTCTGTTTTTTTTTCTTTCTTATCATTTCTCATAGTTCTTCTGACAGACATCCCTTGTAAAGCGCTGCAATGGCTGCTTGCTGGCACTATCACGTCCATAGACCTGGTTTGTACCCAATTCTGTTAACATTACCGAGTTGTCCGCTTAACGTTAACATACATTTCGAATAGACAGAATATTAATTAATTTATTTTTCACATTTTCTGCCTTTCAACCCCTCGAATAAGACGGACTATTTTCCGTGTAATTTTCAGGCGTAACATAAAGACAAATTAAATTAAAAAGCAACGGTTATTTTTATTTTCATTCTGAGGGGATAATGCCCTCATTTTTAACGTTTCACAAAAATCCCCTAACCATTAAAATTGCTCTTTTACAAGCTACAATTAAATTTCGTATGGTTTCCTGGCCTTTACTCGCAATTTTTGTACTTACCCCACACTTTGAAATGTCTACAAGCTGACACCTAAACCGCTGTCTTGTCTGGATAGTGAATGTACTGCAATGGCTGAATGTGGATGTAATAGCTCTACGCAGTAGTCTGCTCTCTCAACCCTCTAGCATTACTCTCAATAGGGCTTCCATGCCATTGGCTGCTGCCACGGCGAACACTCCTGCGATTGGCTGAGCGCTTTCCATTGTCCTAATAACAGCCGGCCTGCGATTGGCTGCCTTTTGTGAAACGTCACGAGTGTTTTAAATGGCGGGTAAATACAAAATACGGAGTGTATGTGTGTGTTTCTTGTCTCAGCTTAAAGCAAAGGCTGTGTGTACTGTGTTGGCTGTAGTAGTACTGTGTTCTATGTGTTCCACGCACAGTGCTGAATGAATGAGTGTGTCCATGTGAAGCGTCGGCGTTGCTGTGAGGTGCGAAACGCTGAATGAAAGAGTGCTGGGTCCGACTGACGCCCCGCTTAGATCAAACACTATATGAACCTCGAAGACAGATTTTAACCAAAATATGCAATTATGAGCAATATTTATTAAAGCGGCTTAATCGGTGGGATTCGTTTTTGAGTGTGAAAAGTTGAATAATTACAAAGTTTCGAGATGATCCGATGTGACACAACGTCAAAATAGCTTTTCTGCAGATTGTTAGAGAGTCTTTGATTTGAATAATTAAATGGCAGGACCCCCGGACAACTAAAGTTTTTTTTTATTTTTTATTCTGGGTGTTAAAATTAACACTCTCAAAACATTAATCTCGATATCATGGCATTTAGATTAGTACGACCACTAATATATTTACTTAAATTTTATAATTACAATAGTTATTTTAGCAGATAAATATAGATAGTATAGCCTAGAATTAAAGAAAAGCAGTGGTGCACAATAATTCTTTTTGCTCTTGATATTTTTTCAATATCTATCTATCTATCTATCTATCTATCTATCTATCTATCTATCTATCTATCTATCTATCTATCTATCTATCTGTCTGTCTATCTATCCATCCATCATAAAAAGGCAGCAATGGCTTAACATATGCATTACTATTTAGGCCATAATTAGAAACCAAATTATTTTCATACATAAACACACACAAGAACCTGAGACTATAAATGTTAATGACTAAATCTTGGGGGAAATTATGCAAATTCGTATTGTGTTGGACGGGGGGCAGCAGATAGAGCGCTGAGGGAGCCTGATGGGAAATTGATGCCTTTCATTGTTTCATAAGAGAGCAGCTGTAGCTCCCTACGACTCCTCAATCCAGGCGCTTCGCAGCTCGAGCACATGCTTACAGACGCGGGGCATATGCATAGACGGGCATATGCTGCACTGAGCATGCCTACTTCAACATGTATTATTGCTGATCTGATAAATTTACTTTTTGGGGTACAGTTTGTTGTTTGTTCATATCGGTATTTATGTGGCATGTATAGACTACGCTTGTTCAAATATCACAATTAAAAAAGTGTAACAGAAAAAAAGTGTTCCTTGTAACTTTTGGTAGGATAGATAAAAAAAGTCGTGAGGTCAGACCACAGTAAATAGAAATTTAATGACTCCTGGTCGGTTTTATTCAATCGACGTGAAAATAAAAACTGTTACCAAATATCTAGTAGCCTATTTTAAATTAAAAATAAAATAAAAAAGTAAATTTACCAAATATTTCATAGGTATTATTAAGGAAATTGAAGCACAAATACATATGCTATTTATGATAAAAGTGGATTATGTAACAACTCAGTTTAGGATAGAAAACGTTTACTTTTCCAGAACAACATAGCTATGCTGTATAATCAGATATCCATGACCTCACTTTGTTTTGAAACTCCATATACTTTTCAATTATGAAAAATATACTGCTAAAGCTTTTGAAAATTCATTTATACATTTTCCTATCTACCATTTTCTTATCTATTTTTCTATAACGTTACTAGCTTACTGTGTTATTTCTCTCTCTCCGTGCGTTTGCATATGCTATTTATACTCGTTCAAAAACAGTTAGAGAGAGATTGTGGGTAGCAATATTAAATTATTGAATTAATTTTTAAATCGCCTTAATTAGACCATATGTAAACATTTAGAATTCTAAATCATTTCTGCCTGTCCATTTGTGTGTATCTATTTTTAATTATAGTTTAGACTCACTTGAGTGTTTTGATGGTGTTGATTAAATCCCTGCTGTCTGTTGCCTAATTTAATTTCAGACAGTATGTGTTCAGTCGTTCGGCAATACACGCAGACAATCCGTATGATGGCGCTCTTGTGCTGTAAATAAATCTTTGTAAAACCAGAGCCTGTCTACGGAGAGCCTTCCCATATGGGGTGAGAATTGTTGCTTTATTCCAAATAAATAGATTATGATCCACAAATAAATGTAACAAGATTCACAAAAATATATCAAATTCACAAATAAATGTACAGAGTTTCACAAAAAAATATAAAACTCACAAATAAATAAAATGAGATTTGCAAATAAAAATATATATATTTACAAATGTGTTTAATGTCACAAACACAACTCTACCTGGTATTTATTTGTGAACCGCTGTCTGTGCATTTGTAAATCACTGCACGCATTTGTGGATCGGTTCCTGTGCATTTGTGGATTTGAAACACTTCTAGCGTCGACGTGCAGATAAATCCACAAATAAGTGGACTCCACCCACCGTTTACTCAAGCCAATCAAATAACGGCCACATTGAGCTGACCAATCGTAGCACGTTATCGCTTCAACCAATCACGTTTTGGCTTAAATCCAGGGGGGGGGGGCGTCTTGCCTGATCGGCCATGTTGTGCGTACTTGTCTGTAACGTTACTTGTGGACTTGTGAAATGTCATCAGTCGCTGCCCAAGTACTGTTTCCCTTTTCAAAGTTCACATCTAGCCAAGTCCAGTTCAAATCCCCGGATGTGTTCTTGCTCCGCTCCTTTTACCGAGGATGCATGGAGAGGTGACTTGTGCGGACTTGATACGGGCCATAACCCAGAATTCAGCTCGAACCAGGTTAGCATCAATGGCGGAGGAGAAAACTCACAACTGTAAGTTATACATTTCGAAATACTATTGTTGTTTTATCACAAAATGTAACGTAGTTCTAAGAGTTTTGATGCCAGAATGTTGTTTAAACTTCAAAGCTACCGTCGAATTTTGAAAATTTGCTCAGACTATTTCGTTACGAGTTGAAAAGTAGCCTAACCCTCGGCAAGTCCTCCTAAAAAGTAGCTAGGCCCTGTAACATTTTGTAAAATATGGGGCTGCCTGTGTTGATTCTGTAGTGGATAAACATTTGATATATTTTGCTTTGGGTATATCTAATGGGCAATTGTTTTGCCTGAGGGAAAAGTTTCCTAACTAACGTTTGCCTAACGATACTTATATCAAATGCAAACCTTATTTTAGAGTGCTCTTGTCATTTTAACCAAATAGTTTGCTTGTCTTTATTTAAATTTTTTTTACAAATTCTTTTATAATTGTATTATTTTTCATCAACTTAAATTAAGCATTATTTTTTATCAAGGGACTGCTGAGGAAACTCGGGCCTTGATAGAGTGGCGGGCGGCCAACGAAAGGCTTTTCACCGGGAGGCGCAATTCCTCCAAAAGTTGATGGGAGTGAGTATTCATTTTGAGTGCTTGTATAATTCCCTGCATGTCTGAAGGTTTGGAGCTAGATTTGGACAGTCTTCATCCATAAAAATGAATACGTTATTGAAGTGGAATCATGTAAATCTTTATGGTTTTGTTTTGCCTATAGGCATTTTGTTCCACTTCTGGTTTGGCCATAACTGCCAAACAGGCAAAGAAAAAATTTAATAACCTAAAAGATAAATACAAGGTAATCTGCCTGTTTCTCTACTTTCTGTTACTGAAAGAGGCTTACCAAGATGTGTGTAAAGACTTTCCGGTCATATTTGAAACCTAACATAGATGCATTGGCCCTTACATTTTATTTTGTAAAATGTAGTTTACTCCGTTTACATTGTTTACTCTGAGACTGTAAAAAGAATAGTTCACCCCAAAATGAACATTCTGCCATTCACCTACAATTTTAAGTTGTTTCACACCTGTATACACTATTTATTTATTCTTTTTTTTTTTTTTTTGCTTTACACAAAGGAAGAATATTTGTAACCTAAGAGTTCTGGGGCACCACTGACATGTGTAATTTTTTGGTGCCTCAAACTGTTAGGTTACAAAAATTCTTAAGAATATCTTCCTCTGTGTAGAGCAAAAATAAAAAATGTCTAAAAGTGTGGAACAACGTGAGGTGAGAACATGACAGCATTTTGCTTTATTTCAGGAGCTTAGGGACCCACCCACAGGAAAAAGGGGTAGAGGCCGGTAGTGTGACTGCTGCAACCTGGCAGTGGTACACTGCAATGGATGCTGCACTCCAGGGGCAGCACTCAGTTACTATGCCCGTAGTTGTTGCATCAAACCCACTGCCACTACAGGTGGCTCAGTCAGCACACCAGGTTCAGCCCCTTCTGTGGAAGCCAGGAGTAGCCAGCAGTCAAGAAAGAGGCGACGGGACAGCCAGGCTCTTCTTTAGTTTCTAAAAGAACAGGCAGAGAGGGAAGAGGAGAGGGAGAGAGAAGCATTGGCGAGAGAAGAGGAGAGAGAGAGGGCAGCAACAGCCAGAGCAGAGACATATGTCTCTTTTTGAAAAACTTAATAAATTCTAAATTAATGTTGTATTTAATGATAAATGATTTTATATAGATTATTTGAATAAAAAAAATAAAAATGAATGTTTCAATTTCAACCCTGGCAAATCATTGTTATAGCAACAGTGTATTCTTTATATTTACAACAAAAACACAAATAATATAAAATAATGTAATATCCAATGTCTATAGTGGTATACAATTATTTACAATCATGCAGTTAAATCTCAAGAAGAACATACCAACATTAAGAAAACGTATAAATGTATCTATACCCATCTACTTGCACATTTATTCATACCTATCTTTCTAATCAATGTCATAGCTATTTCAACTGTTTATGTTGCTCTTTTAATGAACATGACAACATCTGGAAAGGTTTACTGTCTAGATGTAGTACTGTTCAGTTAGACACCCAGGCAGTTCCACGGGAGAAGAAAGCTGAGCAGCCAGACGTCCTCGGAGATGGTTCCCTGATAGGTCCCTCTCACCCACTGCTGCATTCTCACCATCCTCGCGGTCTTCTTGTCCTTGGCTTTCCTCCTCCTCCTCCAAGAGATCACCTCCCATCACACAGATGTTGTGGAGGATACAACAGGCACCAATCACCTTTGGGGCAAACAGTGGCCTGATCTCTAGGGCCCGCAAGAAAATTGCACGCCAGTGAGTTTTTAACATCCCAAAAGTGCGCTCGATGATGTTCCGTGCTTGTGCATAATGCCTGTTGTATCGGGCTTCAACTTGGCCTGTTAATCAAAAATCGTGTAGAAAATGTGTAGTGTATTGCAAATTCATAACAGTAAAAATTTGGTTTATCGTGTGTGTGTGTGTGTCTGTCTGTCTGACATAAAAAAAGTGTTCTTACTTGCGACAGGCTGGCGGTATGGGGTCATGATTGCAATAGGATGCTGCAAGCAAGGGTATCCCCCATCTCCCAAAAGATAGTATCCAGCTGGTGAATACAAAGCCTGCTGGTACATTGGTGATCTGCGCAGCACAAGGGCATCCTGTACAGAGCCTGGATTGCCAATATACACATCTATAAATATGCCTTTAGCATCACAGGTGCCCTGTAGAATGATGGAAGGGAAGATCTTTCTATTTATGTAGCATCTTTTTTGTGGCATTGCAGGAGGAACAATCCTGATGTGGCACCAGCAGCACAGCGGAATGCCTCATGGCCAGCAAGGCCCCCCACCTCATCCATTTCCTCTGCTTTTGGAAAATGAATAATTTTGTGGAGGATGGTCATCATCTCCTCCACAACATTGTGAACAGTCCTACAAACTGTTGAAAGTGGCATGCTGAAGTCATCTGATGTGACCCTGTAGGATGCTCAACAGGCAAGCCAATAAACCGTAACAAGTACTTCAATTTCACGGCTCCATCCATGGGCTTTTTGACGGGGCAGCATCTGTACCAGCATGTTGATGCTGTTCCTGGAGAGCCTGAAAGCTGGCTTTAAATCCTCTCCAGAAAAAAACTTGACCAGGATTGGTACCTGGTCATTGATCTGTGAATACCTGCGAGTGGGACTTTGTTCCTGTTAAAATATATAGATAATATATTAAGAATGTTTTTACTTTTGTTGTATTATGTATTTGTTATATGTATTGCTTTTAAAAAGTTGTTACTATATGTACTGTCGTTGCATTGTATTTATTATATTTTTGGATTTAATATAAGCTATATACTCAGTTGTTTTAAGGATTTTGTCTAAAATTTACTAAAATCTGCCATAATTAAATCTCCCTCTAACATTTGCTCTTTTCGTGAAGTATTTCTTTATACTCTATTTCGGTTTCATTCATTTATTGATAAGCTCTAGCACAACATTCATCCCAGAGTCTAAAAGTTGTAGCCTATATGATTATTATAGATATTAAATTGTCCTGTTTGTGTTAATGCAGTAATATGATGTGCACCTAGCTATATAAAGATGATAAACTATAAACTTATTTGAGCACCACAAAGACAAATAAAAGGTGTGTGAAGTGTAAGCTAGTTAATTTAAATGTTATCAACTGTCAAACCTATTGTACTTGTCAGTTTATTTGGTATACTGAAAAATCTAATGTTGTCTCATTACATCCCTGCAATAGTTTACATAACTTTTTGTGAGATAGTACTTTGTAGTCTGTTGATAGGGTGCCTATATGATACATTATAATAAATTTTTATTATGACTTTTCATTTGGATATACCTAACTAAGTCCACATAAGTATATGGGCAGTTTATGAAGAAAGAATAATTAGAAAAACGTACAATGCTAGAGAGACATGCTAATATGGCACGTCTCTTCGCCATCCTCCGCTGCATCCTGGCTTTTCTTTGAAGGATTCGTCTCCTCCGTTCGGCAGCCTCCTCTTCAGCATCTTGATAAATAGCAATTGCAATGGCAATCCTAAGCTGTTCCATTTTGATTTACACTTATTTACAATTGATTTACACTTTTCAACCGTATTATTTAAATTGTAGCTGAGTGGGTTTATTGCTAGATTGTTCTTAATGAAAAGAGGCAGTTGTTTCCACATATTTTATTTATTTTGAACGACGTAAATATAATCACAGTATTAATGTTACCTGAACCACATATTAATGTTTAATAGTTTTTAAAATAAAAAAGAGACAGTCGTTTAATATTATATTCAATTTCATTATAAATATAAAGTGAAAATAATCAGAGTAGGTAAATATTAGTTTTTTAATACTAATATATTTAATATATTGAAAATAAAAAAGAAGTTAATTCAAGTAAAACATGCATGCTGAGTGAAGCTATCAAGTACGCTGCCGTTCCATTTGTAGAATGACTGGACTCGCGTCCTCCCGTCCTCGAGAGTTCGTTCTTCTGAGTCCAACTTGGCATGTCCAAACTCGGAAGGACGGAAGTCCAGACTCTGCGAACTTGGTATTGAGAAATGCCCTGACTGTCTGTTGTTGGTCTCAAGTTCGGTGTCTATTCCCGCAGTTCCCCTGGCTGTAAGCCAAAACGTGATTGGTTGAAGCGATAACGTGCTACGATTGGTCAGCTCAATGTGGCCGTTATTTGATTGGCTTGAGTAAACGGTGGGTGGAGTCCACTTATTTGTGGATTTATCTGCACGTCGACGCTAGAAGTGTTTCAAATCCACAAATGCACAGGAACCGATCCACAAATGCGTGCAGTGATTTACAAATGCACAGACAGCGGTTCACAAATAAATACCAGGTAGAGTTGTGTTTGTGACATTAAACACATTTGTAAATATATATATTTTTATTTGCAAATCTCATTTTATTTATTTGTGAGTTTTATATTTTTTTGTGAAACTCTGTACATTTATTTGTGAATTTGATATATTTTTGTGAATCTTGTTACATTTATTTGTGGATCATAATCTATTTATTTGGAATAAAGCAACAATTCTCACCCCATATTCCCATTCCCTATTAAGTCCTATTGTACCGAATTTTGGTTGCAGTACAACCAGAGTTCCACTGGGGGCGATCACAATGAGTGCAAAATGAATGGGAGTCTATGGGGCTAGACGGCTAAATTTGTCCCTTTCACCCGATTGCCGTTGAGAAATCTCAGATCTGATTGTAGGTTTTGCAAGTTCAACATGGGTTATAGGTCGAAAGTTGAATGAACGAGTACTTATGTCCTTTCGATTTCTTACAGGTTGAGTTGTTGTTGCCCATAACACGCTAGCATTCTGCTAATGAATGTAAATTTGTATGACGTCATTGACATTTTAAAATACTTTTTAAAGCAAATAAGTGACTCTAAAAATCTAACACCCAGCAATGTGTAATTTCTTTGCATCTCCTTTCGAATACAACATTCAAATTACTAGACAAAAAATTATATCTTCATTCTGCACTCGTCCTGTGAGCGCCCTCATATGGAATCAGAGTGGAACTGCAATCAGTTCAGAAGCCGGAAGTGTAGTGAGAGTGAAACTTCTCGCCATATTAGACATAGATATTAGACATTCTCTGGTAAAACCTAAATTGAAATTAAACCGGAAGTAGTACGTCGAGGGTACGACAGACAGCATGCTCGTGGATATGTCTCCTACCGGCGTGCTGGAATCACCTAATGCGTGTATAATATCCAGCTTGGAATTTCTCCACCTTCGATCCGGTTTCGAGGTATGTTGGTGCAAACGATGTGCACCGTTGGAAATCGGTTGTGAATGCAGTTTTTAAGGTTTTTGGGCGCTTGTCTTCCAGTCCTCTCACTGTTGCCGTGGCTGTTCGCTCCAACAAAGAAATATATAAATATCTAACTGCTTTATGTATTTTATTTTTTACATAACTAGTCACTTTTACCAGTTATTGATAGCGCCTTGTAAATTCAAATTTGAAGCTAACGTTACGTTTGTCCAAAACTCACTTGTCAGTAATAAAACAGTACGTTAGATTAATTGCAGACAAATTAATTTGCATGTCAGTAACGGAATTATTACCGTATTTGCGAAGCAGAACCTATTGGCATTCTTTTAGCATACAGGATCCTTAAGCTATGTTTTATTACTTCTGTTTTAAAGGGTTTAACAGACTCTTTATTTTCCATATAATTTCTAATTTTTGTTTGTATTCAATTTTTTAAGAAACTAGTGAACATGTTTAATATTATCAGAAGTTTACTTAGGTTTATGAGATGTTTAGCATTCAAGACCTAATCGTAAGAGATGATAACATTTGCATACTAAATTGGATTACGTAACGTTATATTTGCCAACCTAAACTAACCAAGCCAAAACTGTTTTCTTACTGACTTCCAAGCACTAGTATGGGAAAGATGTTTGCTTGATGTGTATCCGCCCTGAATGGGTTAGTTGATGTCTCAGGAATGAATTCTTCTCTCTCACAGCAGCGAGTTCAGGCGGTGAGCCGGGTGTCACGGTTATGTCGAGTTTATGGCCACAGGACTCAACAAAGAACGGAAACCTCAGTGGCGTGAGAATGAACGGCGAAGGCACTGGTATAGGGGCTCCGAGCCCAGCGGTGGCGGGGTATTTGGGAAAAGTCAGTTATGCTCAGTTCTCTCCCTCTGTCACTCGTGCAAAGCTACGCTCCAATTTAGTTTGTATCCCCCACCTCAAACGAGAGAAAAAACACGGAAATCTGTGTGTAAAAGGCGAAAGAATAGTCATTAAAAACACTTCAGCTGTGTACCGTACACTAATTGTGTAATGGGTTTTGTATTTTCTGTGCTGAGTAATTGTGATTTCTCATATATTGTTGTTTGATTGTTTACAGTGTGAAGACAGAAATGCCTCACCAGGGAACTGTCCTTGGTGCTTGGCAAAAGGTCAGAAAAATGCCCTCCGCTTTTATGCTGTCAACCTGGAGGAGAGTGTTCTGCTCTGTACAAATCCAGCTGTGAGTAGTCTGTGTTTTCTTTGTTTGTCAGGAAATGCTGACACTTCAAATTAATAGACTTAAGAATCTCACAAACTGTCAATAATATATCTGGGTCACTTTACTCCAAAACAAAAATAATAAACTAGTATTTGTATTGCATGAAGAAAGTATGGCCTAGTTTTGGGCCCATTAATAATTTTTGCATTGTGAAACACACACACACAAAATGCATAAAAAAAGTAAAATTAATTCAATATTATATTATTTTCACAGTAGTGTTTTTGTATTTTTATTTATTTGTACATTGTACATTTTACATTTACATTTATTCATTTAGCTGACGCTTTTATCCAAAGCGACTTACAATTGCTATATATGTCAGAGGTCGCAGGCCTTTGGAGCAACTAGGGGTTAAGTGTCTTGCTCAGGGACACATTGGTATCTCACAGTGGATTCGAACCCGGGTCTCTCACACCAAAGCCATGTGTCTTATCCACTGCGCCAACACCACCCCCATTTATGCTGATATTAGTTCAGAAAGAAAAAAAAAAAGTTGAAGAATTAATATTGGAGGAGATTGTGTGAATTACATGCACACAAATAGGGATTAGGGCCATATTTTGGTTTAAAAAGGTAAATATAAAAAAAGATAAATTATATTAAATTAATAAAAAAATTGTTTTTAATATCTATTTATTAATGCTGATTTTAGTTTAGAAAGAAAAGTTGCAACATGGTAGTGAGTATCTTATAAGAATCACCTTTTGAAAATAATAATGAATGAACAAAGGTAAAACACCTGTGCACGTTCCAGTTAAAATGTCATTTTTACAGACTTTTTTTTGTGAGAAATTTGAGGGCAAATGTGCTTAATTTGTCATGGAAATGATTTGACTATCATATTATTTATCTTTTTAGGAGAAAGTTGCAAAAGTGTTCCATACTAAAATTAGGCTTTATTTTCTTACTGCAAAACATAGTTTGTCCTTTTGATTTGGGGGTGAGGTACAAGCTAAACACGTTTGTGAAATGTTTTGTGAGATCCACACTCTTGTTATTAAGCTATCAATACTGGTAAAACTATATTTGTCATAGTATTAAATGCTTGTGACTCTTTGTAAAGAAGATTGATTGGCCATTGAGATTGTCGTGTGTTTTTCATTTGCTTTGCAGTGCCTTTACCCATTGGTTAGTAGATCTCTGGAAGATGTGCATGCTAGCTTTTCTAAAGATGGATGCAAGAGGAGCATTTCCCTATCTGATGTGGATGAAGCATCCTCCCCTTCAAAGCGATCAAGAGAGGAGAAACTGGGCATGTTGTCTGGTGTACCTGAGCCATGTTGTGCTGATGTCAACGACAGCGCTCTACCAGATGACACTGTCGAAACACAAATGTTTACTGAGGAACAATCAATACTTAGAAAGATTGACTCTATTAATGGCACTGAGGAACAACATCCTGAAGATCTACCTGCTGCTGCCACCCATGAGGATTTAGATTTATGTGACAGGAAGGTTGATTGTGTGTCTAGTACTCAAGATGAGGTCAAGGAGATCGTTGGAATGGATGTAGATGTGGAATCATCAGAGCTGGTTCCTGTGCAACCTTATCTTTTCTGGAAAATTGAGGACAACCTGTGTTGGTTGGATTCGTTGTTGGCGATGCTCGTGAACTGCAGGACCATCAGAGAGACTCCATGTCAGAATGTAAAGCTGATTGACAAGCTGACATCAGTGCCTTCCAGCAGCTCTGCTGTCTGGAACCTTTGCTCCACATATGATAAGACATGCTCCTATCTGAAATCCAAGGAGCAACAGTGTGAAGGTAAGATAAAGCATAAATAAATATATATACATACACACACACACACATACAGGTGTTGGTCATATAATTAAGATATCATCAAAAAGTAGATTTATTTCACTAATTCCATTCAAAAAGTTAAACTTGTATATTATATTCATTCATTACACACAGACTGATATTTCTTTTAATTTTGATGATCATAACTGACATAACTGGGGCTCCTTTTGCCTGAATTACTGCAGCAATGCGGCTTTGCATAGAGTCAATCAGTCTGTGCTCTGCTCAGGTGTTATGAGAGCCCAGGTTGCTCTGATAGTGACCTTCAGCTCTTCTGCATTCTTGGGTCTGGCATATCGCATCTTCCTCTTCACAATACCCCATAGATTTTCTATGGGGTTAAGGTGAGGCGAGTTTGCTGGCCAATTAAGAACAGGGATAACATGGTCCTTAAACCACGTACTGGTAGCTTTGGCACTGTGTGCAGGTGCCAAGTCCTGTTAGAAAATGAAATCTGCATCTCCATAAAGTTGGTCAGCAGCAGAAAGCAAGAAGTGCTCTAAAACTTCCTGGTATACGGCTGCATTGACCTTGGACTTCAGAAAACACAGTGGACCAACACCAGCAGATGACATGGCACAGCAAACCATCACTGACTGTGGAAACTTTACACTGGACCTCAAGCAACGTGGATTGTGTGCCTCTCCTCTCTTCCTCCAGACTCTGGAACCCTGATATCCAAAGAAAATGCAAAATTTACTTTCATCAGAGAACATAACTTTGGACCACTCAGCAGCAGTCCAGTCCTTTTTGTCTTTAGCCCAGGCGAGACGCTTCTGATGCTGTCTGTTGTTCAAGAGTGGCTTGACACAAGGAATGTGACAGCTGAAACCCATGTCTTGCATATGTCTGTGCGTAGTGGTTCTTGAAGCACTGACTCCAGCTGCAGTCCACTCTTTTTGAATCTCCCCCACATTTTTGAATGGGTTTTGTTTCACAATCCTCTCCAGGGTGCAGTTATCCCTATTGCTTGTACACTTTTTTTTCTACCACATCTTTTCCTTCCCTTTGCCTCTCTATTAATGTGCTTGGACACAGAGCTCTGTGAATAGCCAGCCTCTTTTGCAATGACCTTTTGTGTCTTGCCCTCCTTGTGCAAGGTGTCAATGGTCGTCTTTTGGACAACTGTCAAGTCAGCAGTCTTCCCCATTATTGTGTAGCCCACAGAACTAGACTGAGAGATCATTTAAAGGCCTTTGCAGGTGTTGAGTTAATTAGCTGATTAGAGTGTGGCACCAGGTGTCTTCAATATTGAACCTTTTGACAATATTCTAATTTCCTGAGTTACTGAATTTGGGATTTTCCTTAGCTGTCAGTTATAATCATCAAAATTAAAAGAGATAAAAATTATAAATATATCAGTCTGTGTTTAATGAATGAATATAATATACAAGTTTCACTTTTTGAATGGAATTAGTGAAATAAACTTTTTGATGATATTCTAATTATATGACCAGCACCTGTATATATTAACACACTATAAATTGAATTCCATAACATTATAAATTGGTCAAATTAATTTAGCATTTTTTATGCAATAGCATTTAAAGTGGATCAAAAAGTTTAAAGTTGTCCTAAGACAAGAACACATTTTGGTTTTAGGTTCTAGGACAACTTTGATGAAAGGTTTTGATCCACTTCAAATGTTGACTAGTGTAGTATAAAGTTATTTAAAAGGTGTTTAAATTATTCATAATTATGTATACATGTTAAAACTATTTTAAACACAAACTGATGCAGTTGTTTACTATTTTTTATTTTTTTTGTTATAAATTTACTTCATTCCAAAAATACACTTTTGTGAAGAGGTCTTCATTCACATGCTGGAGAGTGAACCTGTTTGTCGTTCTACAGATGAGGTAACCAGAGTCCCCTCCGATGTCCTGTGTGAGGCAGAGCAGCAGCTGTCTGCGCTCCGTCTGTCACTCTTCAAACTCCTTCAGCCTACACTCAAGTGTGAAATTGGTAAAATGGTTCAAGAGCTAATCATAAAACCATTCGATATCAATCTGTTGCTTGTCATTTGTGTTGAGTGATAATCTTGTCTGTCATACAGGCCAGCAGGAAACACCTGTGTTTGCTCTCCCTCTCCTTCTGCGCTCCGACAAGTGGTCTCAAGAGCTTTTCCAGCACACTGTCCGTTGGGAATTTAAGTGCACATCTTGTAGTTATACTCTAAATAACAGGTAAAAGTTTTAGCAATGTCATTTGTATTTGATAATTAAATGAAATACATGGCAAATATGTAGGTAACTCACAACGCTCCTATTGTCTTGCAGTGTTGAGAAGACTCTTACAACATTCACTCAGATTCTGAATGACTGGCACCCACTAAAAGCCATCCACCGCATGCAGTGCAGTAACTGCAACCGTAAAAACCAGAGGAGGAAAATGGTGCTGGAAAAGTAAGCATTGGAATAGCTATACATTTCCACTTTTTCCTTATCACCACCCGGTTTCATCGCAGTTTAACCTGTTGGGTGATTATTGTCTTTGGTAATTTTTTTGCAGGCTGTCCTCTGTGTTTGCACTGCATTTTGTGGAGGGCTTGCCCAGGAAAGACCTCTCTAAATACTCGTTTGAGTTCCAGGGCACACACTACAATGTTAGCACTGTTATCCAGTACAATAAGCATCTAAAACACTTTGCCACTTGGATCCGCCAGAGCAATGGTGAGTCTTTTATTCTGTGAGTTGATTAGCTGATCTATTCACTCTACCATTCGAAAGTTTAGAGTTTTTACACTTCCTTTTATTCAGCAAGGATACATGAAACTGATTGAAAGTGACAGTGAAGACATTTATAATGTTAGAAAAGATTTCTATTTCAATTAGTTGCTGTTCTGTAAAACATTAAGCACAGTTTCCACAAAATTATTATGCAGCAAATCAATAAAAATAATATGTGGAAATGTTTCTTGAGCACCAATTCAGCATATTAAAATGATTTCTGAAGTCATGTGGCACTGAAGACTGGAGTAATGATGCTGAAAATGCAGCTTTGCCATCAAAGGAATAAATAGCATTTTAAAATATATTGATTAAATTGTTAAATGTATTCAACTTATTTTTTTTATTTACATAACTTTATTTAATATTGATTACACTTTATTTTATGGTGTCCTTGTTGTTGTTGCATTGTATTTATACTTTTAAGTATAGTCTTCTTTCAGAAACGTAACATTCTTATTTAACCCAAACTTCTGAATGGTATTGTATGTAGTTGTTCTTCTGAATCTCATTAGCCAATGATTAATTTGAATTTATTTTATTGTTGCTCGACGGATATTATCAGCTGTTATTAAATAACTAGTAAAATTAGCTGCAAATTTATCTCAGATTAGTTGCTCTGTAAAATGTAATGTTAGATATTCAATTTTAAACTTAATAGTGGTTCATTTACTTGTTTTGTGTTCTGTCTTTTAGGGTCGTGGCTGGAACTGGATGATTTGAAATACCCTTACAGCATCATCCACAAGAGGTTCTCATTTCCTGCTAATGAAATTCACATTGTTTTCTGGGAATCAGACTCTGTTAAAGGTGAAGCTTCAGAGGTTTGCTCACCGACAGCTCCCTCGGCGCTTACGAATGTCGATGATAAACACCCGCACGAACTGTCAGACTCTGTGGCCAGTGACACATGTGTCCTCAGCACACTCACTGTGGGAGAATCGACTGCTGCCGGTGCTTTGGATACATCTATAGGCAGCACCACATTACCGGACACCTTTGAGGGTCTGTCACATACAGACATTGTGACCCTCACTCTGGTTGATGTGGACACAGCCACTGAGGCTCTTCAGATTCCCCAGAGCCCAGCCGTCGTGTCATCTGCTCTTCCCACTCTTCCTGTAACATCTAGTTCATCTTGTATCTCTGAGTCTGTTTGTCAACCTTCAAAACCCCAAAGCTCTGGTTTGAAGGAATGCTCTTTGGTTTCTAATCCAGTTGTGGTAAAGCCGTCAGTGGCTACACCAGTACATGCACCTCCACTGCTTGCGTCTTCATTATTTCAACTTCATTCTTCCTTCCAGTCGACACCAATAATACTTCCTCCTCCTGCTCCAAAACCAAAACCCATTCTGAAATGTGACAACGAAGCTGTGCTAGCAAAACCAGCTGACATGTTCGGTGGCTTCTTAGGCAAGAAACTGCCAAATTCAAGCAATGGGAATTCTGCGGTAGCGCCTCAGCACAAACCAGTCACCCTTTCTGGTAGCATATGTGGTGCATCTGTTAAGAAAAGTCCCAGCCTTTCCGCAGACCAGCAGCCTGTTAGCACTACAGAAGCCCTCAGGCTGAAGCTACTGAAAAAACTCAAGGCTAAGAAGAAGAAACTGGCCAAACTAAACCATCTTTTGGGAAGTGCAGGAGAATCTGCACCAAAACCTGACAGCACAGCCCTCTCGTCGCCTTATTCGGTCACCTCGAGTACGTCAGTGTATGACAGCCCGGCGTATGACCAGTTCTTCGCTGAACTTTTGTCTCCTGCGACAACCGTCAGTAACCTCTCACCTGACAGCACGGGGCTCCTTGAGATGCTGAACAATGGCCAGAATGCGGAGACGACACAGAAAACTCCTCCTGTAGCAACTTTGGTTCCAGAAGCACCTTTAACCTACCCTTCTTCTAATAATGACTCCGTATTGAATCTTGACGAATACACACAATCAGGGATGGGCCAGACTACAATTGACAACACTGATTTTAATGGCTTAGATATATTTTTCTGATCAAGAAAAGCTTTTAGATTTTACAAACCATGAGTTTGGTCTGGTGTCAGAACAAGTTGTACTTAAGAACTCCTCTTTGTAGTTTTGTATTGGGAGTGCAAGACTTTTGTTAGGAAAGCATGTGTTGCATCATCAGTTAAATCATATTTTCATATTTTGTCTCATATACTTGAAGAATAAAGAGCATTAAATGGTGCAGAGAACGCAATGTTTGAAGATCAAATTATGCACAATGCATTTGTAAAGGTTTGTACAGTTGTTTAATTTTTTTTTATGATTATCATTATTTAAAGCGGTTCATATTAAATGGTCCCAAAAAATGTATATGTTGTGGTTATTGGCTTTTAATTGTGCATGTGAGTGAAGAGTAAAAGCCTCACATTCACACTGACAGTATATGGGCTTCCTACAGTTTTTCTTGGAACGGGTATTTCTTTCAGTTTCTAACCAAAAAAATATTTGCATGACCTGCATTTAGTGGTTGGATTATGAATTATAGGAGTATTCAAATCTAATGTTTACCATAGGATACATTTATTTCATAAAATGTATATATATTTTTTTTAAAAATCAATAATATTGTGAAATATTACTATTTGAACAGCATTTATTTGTCATAGAAATCTTAAATAGTTAACTGTCACTTTTGATAAATTTAATGCATCCTTTATCCATTTTTTTAATGACCCAAACATTTTAACAGTAGGGTAAATGGAAGAATATATATTTATCAGCAATTACTATTTCCATGATCTGTATATAGTATATTAGGTCTGTATATTGTAAACAACTATGTGCTATCATTTTGCACTTCATTTCATGATCACATAAGTGTTCATATTTTAATATCTCCTCCTTTTGGTGCAGTAGTGCTTTTTGCTTACAGTCGAGCATTTGCTTTAAATTATGATCATAGTACAATATTCAAGTGACCATGTCACAACTAAAGTAAAACCAAAAGATTACATTTTTAATTGGGCATGGAAAATGTGAATGCAAAGAGCTTCACTTTTTTCATTTTTTTGGTCCCCTTAAAAAGTTTGATTATTTTAAAATGTGAAAACAAGCAGTGCCCAAAACAGTTTTTTGACACTCAAGCCTAAAATAAAAATGTATAAATGTATTATCTTTGTAACAAAGTATTAAAACAAATGCAGTTTGTTTTCAAAAAATACTAACATAAGCACACGGTTCAATTATAACACCTTACCAAATTAAATTGATTAGGTATCAAATTAAACATACATTTTTAAAACTAAGACAAATGTCTTGGTTATTTTCTGGTTATCAAACTTTGCTGCAGAAATGTTGCATGTTCATTATTAAGATGAGGGAAAAAATGGTTATTCTGTTGGGACATCTGTGTAAATCTGAGGCAAACTTTCCTCATAGATCCACAAAGATGATGACTTTGAGAGCAGTTGGTTAAAAATAAGTATCTCAAAATTAAGTTATGAATCATAATAAGTTTGCAGATTGTTTGATGTCACATTTTCATATATTACAGTGTTGCTTAAAGTCAACATACTGTCTGCTAATTTATTAAATGTATAATACTGACAGCTGAAATATCAGAGGTGAAGTTCATCTTTTCTGACCAACATTTACATATTTTCAAACCTGAAACAGCACAGCAACAATATATCAACTAAATTACTTTAACAAATTATAGGCTTGGTTAACTACATTAAGTTTACTCTTTATATTTAGTGTTGAAATAAAAAAAGTGACAGTACCATTTGTTGTGTTGGCTGGTTCAGAGCAGATGTAATCAATCCTGGATAACGCAGCCTCCTGAAAATGCAAATTTTTTTTTATGGTTTCCCCAATTTGACAACCATTTCAGCATATTGAGACACTGTTAATGAGCTGTTGAGTTGATTCAGGTGTCATATTAAAGAGACACCCGAAAAATGCAGTGTTTGCTGATGTCCAGAACCAGGATTTAGAGTTGAAGACGAGCTGAAACCAGCTAAGACCTGCAAAACAGTTTCAGCCAACAGCGGGCAGTGTTTAACAGCGAAACAGACCGTCGGCTTCAACGTCAGATTCAGGTGGTTAAACTTATTTTTTTTCCTAAAATATCAACTGTTATGACGAGGTGTGAAACGGAAAAGCGAGAGAGAGAGAGAGCTGCGGACGGGAAATGAAGCTATACCAGGAACAAGTTTTCCCACACTCTGATAATTAGTTTCAAAAAGTTCAAAAGAAAGTGGCCCTCCCATCAGGAAACGCATCAGTTTAGTGGTGATGTTATCTGTGATGCTACAAATGATCAGACAGCAGTCTGAGACAGTCCCGCAGTGCACACTCGAGAACATGTTTGTGGCAGTGATGGAAAACATTTTCTTGCTTGTGCTGGTCACTCTTCTCAGCGTCATTCAGAATGGTATGACATTTCGACTTTATTACTATTATTTTTATTTTGTATAATTAAAAGATGTTCGTGTAGAATTTGTATGCAAATCAACTTTGAACACACTGTGCTGTGTTTATACAACTACCAGGAATTAATACATAATGTAGCCTAAATATACATGCACATGCATTATACTATTATGTCCAATCTTTAATATATTCACTTCTCCTCTAGTGTTCTTCGCCTTGAAGGTTGAGAAAGAGTGCACCGGTCAACATTCTAAAAATTCTGCAGCGTTTGAGCGTTTGTCCTGTGCAAAGTGAGTATTATTGACTCGAGCTTCTCCACTCTAGAATTTGACGGGAAAATGAACTATAATTTTAAGTGCCAAAAGAGCTTTTTATAGAGAGAGGTAAATAATCTGTTTATGAAATAGTGTTGGTGTAGCTTCTTTTGCATAACCGCTCGAAATTTTCCTGTTCTTCTGGAAACTAACTTCCTGCTTTATTTACATAATCTTAATGTTGCAAAAGGGTTGCACTGGTGTTTCTGTTTGTATATTGAAAGCCTATAGCGGTACATTTTTATTTTTTTCACTCATTTAAAGTTTCTCATAAAGTCTAGGCTACATTCATGTAAATGTGTTAATTTTAAGTCAGTTGATGACAATGAATGTGAATATAAAGGGGGAAATTATTCTAACGTTTGAAATGTTTACGTTCAAAAACCTAGCTTGCATCTACCTCTAGTATCCTTATGTAATTCACAATACATTAGCTATATGATTTCCCCAATTCAAAATTAAATCAGGTGGATGAGACTGGTATTTAATTTTTTTAAATATATATATATATATATTGTTTTTCAAATATGTATAATAATCCAAACTGACAGCATTATTATCAGTTGCATATCTAGGCTGTTGGATCCTGGTTTGGTAGTTTATCTCAATTTAGATGCAATCATATCATTAACCACCACCAAAGAGGAAGTAACAGCTCTTTCGCAATATTTCTAAGATAACATGGAAGTACTACAAAGAAGAACTGACAGCACGTCTTCGTTCGGGTCAAATGAAATACCAGAGCTAGTTTCTGAAGCTGGATGAAAAAGTTCTCAGTTAATTAAATTATCTGCTTCATATTACTTTATGTATGCGTTTTCTCAGTCGAAACTGCATGGACACTTACCCAACATTTCTGGCAGTACTGTGGTGCGCTGGTATCTGCCTCAGCCAAGGTACAATGCAATTCATCACATTCATGATAAAAATTGTAAAAGTCAGTTAAGTGATTGAGTTGAATAAGCACATAATCAATATTTTTAGAAGTGAAAGTGCCTTTGCTATTTTCGGTGTTATTTTTAACATTCACTACACTATAGTAATAGGATCAGACCAAAGAAAATACCCCTTTGTAAATGAAGTAGTAGCTAATGGTTTGCATTTTCTGGCTAATAATTACTGTTATGACCCATGTGCAAATATTTGTCTATGGCTACATAATAACTTTGCTCTATTTTTGAATACCACTGAAATAGTAGGCTAATCGAGTTGCTAAGGAACCAACGCATATATATAATGAAAGTCAGCCCTGATAAGTTCTCTGATATCATTTAAATAAAACCGTTTTTGTTACAGCTCCAGCTGCCTTTGCTGGCATCATTTACCTTGTGGTCCGGCAGAAGTACTTTGTTGGCTACTTGGGGCAGACTTGCCAGAGGTAAGATTTTTAAATCCTTAACTATGAACAAATAAGGCCTTTTAAACATCAAAATTTTTCTTGTGCTAAAGCTGCATTAGACTAAATTGAAATGTCTTCTGCGGTTCCTGAAACTACATGAAACACCGACAAATGTGGGTTGTTCTGCATTCCAGCAGCATTAGTTGTTGCCTAACGTTAATCTCAATACAAATAGACTATAAGTCATTAACTGTTGCAAATTTATGATGTGGGCAGAACTTGCGTGATAAGATCTCTTCGAGTTCTCAGCCCTGGACGTTGCTTTATACAGACACATCAACCATGTGTTGTAACCCACCCATATTTTACATACACTAGATTTGATAACAGATATTCTGCTTGTATGCCTGACAGCACTCCTGGCTTCCTGTTCGGGAAACGCATCCTCTTCTTCCTGTCACTCATGTGTGTTGTGGGAATCATAAATCACCTGATGCTCACCTATGGTGGCAGTGACTACAAAGAGTACATCCAGACCATCACCAAAGCAGCGTCAACACTTCTGCTCTTGCCCTGAACTGTGCATGAGAGATTTTTCTGCAGCTGAAATGGTAGCGTTAACAGATCAGTGTAGATAAACTCTTTGGGTTAATGGTTTGTCAGTTAGAGGATGTGGCAAGAACAGTGTGAAGCGTTCACAGTGATGGTCACAAAGGCATTTAATTGCAATATAATATGTACATTTAAAAAAGCTTTACAAAACACTGTTTTTACTGTTACTATCCCAGTATGTGATATTTGAAGAAATGTTTTAAATGGGTCATATCATACTTTAGTTTTTTCATTGAGGTCAACGTGTAAGCTTAGTAAAGATTTGTCAAAAAAAAAAAAGTTTCATTTTCACACCTCTCTAAGCTTTAGATTTAAATAGTCAGTTTTTTGTTACTGTGCCTTTAAAAATGGCAAGTTCTGCTCCTGCACCGGATTGCAGGTTTCCTGTTGTGTGAAATATAGTTCAGCAAAATCCTCAGCCTCTTTGCAAAGGCTGTATTACATGACAGGGTTACAAAATAATTAGTGATGAAATGTCAGAATGAAATTATCAGGGTATAACTGCACATAGGGCTGCTAGGCGATATGGCCAAAAAAATTATCACAATAAAATGTTCAATCGGTTCATAATCATAATTATCTCAATAAATTTCAAAAAGTGATTACCTCATATTTAGATATTGAAAGGTAATTATTCTGACAGTTTTACTTTTATTAAAATTAACCACTGGTCTTCCATAGTAGCATACTATCACCCAGTTAAAACCACACCACCTCCATAATATGGTATATATGTATTTATATAGTTTCTAGTTATTAAAAAAACAGTAGTCACATTTAATATAAATGCACAAATGCTATAGTTTGATCACAAAAATACTGTATATTCCCTTACTCCGTTAATACATTTAATTCATGTCTACATTAATAGTATCATAAAATTTCTTATAATTATTCCACATTCCTGCCACAATACCATGGTGCAGTTAGTGTTACTAGTAATTCCATGGTAAATCATGGTGATTTGTACATTGAAGTCTTCTGAATGTATCGTTGCGCAGTGTTTCTCCTGTTTTTCAACACTGCTTCAGCTGGCTTTAAATTAGTTTAAAATAGAGTCATTTGTGTTCTTTGCTGAATTCAAGCACAATTCATTGTTCCGTTTTTGGTCCATAAACATTATATTGAACATTTAACGAACTCTTATCGTTTCATCAAAGAAAATTACATCATGATAATTATGGCTTTATCGCCCAGCCCTAACTGCTGGTTTCTGTTGATTCTCTGGAAGTATATGCAGAGCTGTAGGTGCTACACACAGCCAGAAACAGCACAAAAAGTGTGTCAATTTAAAGCGTAACGTGATGTTACATAATATAATTATCTAATATATTGGCCTGATTTCAGCAATCCAAAAAGATCATCTTTTGATTCCTTGTGATATGACCCATTTAAAGCAATGAAGGTAACACATTGAGGCACTTTTGCATAGAGTGACCCTTTTAAAGAAGTATTTGAACTATCTTGAGTTTGCCAGTTTACAATGTGAGGATTTATGAAATTGACCTTTCTGCTCCAGCAGATTTATAATTAAGATTATGTTCCAGTGATCTCCATTTCTTTGTGGGGTTTTTTTTGTATGACTGCTGGCATGAGCAAAATAAAGTTCAATTTACAGTAAAACGGTCCTTTAAGGTGCATTAATGGTCTCCTCATCTGTGCAGGGCTTCAATTTCCACAGACCGAAGCCTGTTTTCAGTAGATATTTGCTGTTTCACACAACCTTGTGGGTGTTGATCTCATCTTCCATGGTAAGAGACCTGCAAGATCAGATTTCCAGTCATCATCTCAATACTAGAAATCCTCAGAGAGGTCTGCTTGTTTATTAAAACACACCTTGAACTGTTGTTTGCTGAAACCAAACCAGTAGGGAAAGTCAAAAAGGGCGTCAGAACGGTACTTGATGGTGAAATGTGTGTCTTTCCAGATAGGTTTTACCTTTTCTGCATCAAAAAGGATTTGAAGGCTCTCACCGACCCATCCCTGTAGTGCAGCACTAACATCAACCTTAAAAAAAAAAGTGTGTATACTGTATATATAATAATTTTAATAAATTTTTTACATTGCCAGGAAAAGGACACTCAATTTGTACATCATTAAAAACAAAGTGTCCACTGAACTCACATCAACTGTATAACTTTCTCCAGCAACAGATGAAATAGTCATGTCTAAGCCTCTCTCCATCTCCCATCTGATCATTGGATGACTGCCGTTGATCGCCACCACATAACACCCAACAACTATGAAGTAATGAAAGTACAATCATTAGAAGGGCAAGGAATTTGACTTCACAAATACAGTATACAGTGGTGTCAAAGTTTAATGATACCTTCCCGGTTGATATTGTGACACATATATGATAGCTCCGTTGGATTTTCTGTTTTGATTCATTTTTACAACTGTAGCGCAACTACTTAGTTGTAGACAAGTGTAGTGTAATGATAAATGTAGACAACAGGGTTTACACAGCCATCGTTTGAGAATATTGTATACAAAATGACATGCAAATGTATGTATATACCACACACACACATACACATATATATATATATAATAATTTTTATCAAATTTTTCTTCCTTTGATATAGCAAAAGTGCAAATGAAAGGTGAAAATTTTCATATAAAATATATTCAACATAATCAATGGCACAGTTCAACTGCATGTATCTTTACCTTTTCCCTAGGCTTAATTTACCCCTCACTAGGGACAAGTTGAGCCAAGAGACCACTTCTTTTTTTTCTTTTCGGGAAGCCATATTTTGAAAGTGATTGATTTTAGATCCAAAGTGATTATTCCTAAAGATGCACTATATCCTGATATTCCTGTACATATTTAAGTTGGACCCATGTGCTCACTTTACACACGCAGTAAGTAAAAACTGCCTCAACTCACCCCATTCTCCTCTCTCTCTCTGTGTGTGTGTGTGTGTGTGTGTGTGTATGTGTATGTGTATATGTTGTATATAGATTTCAAGAAAGATAAATTTTTCAGAATAGCATAGTTAAAAGCTGATTTTGTCATTTTAATTTTTGTTTATCAATACATTTTAATATATAATTTTATGTATGTATACCAGAGGTGGGTAGAACGCCTTACACAATAATGAGTTGCAGTAATCTAATTACTTTTTCTGATAACACACTAATGTAACATTCAATTTTGAATTTGTGTAATCTGATTACAGTTAATCAAGTCAATAATTATGCATACACATCTACCCTACACTCAGCAAGCAATGCTGTATATAAAACACTTTATAGGCACATTTAAAGATAATTTTTTTCATTGTTAGGCAGGTTTATATTAAGAATGTTAAGTTTTAGAAATAGATTAAATATTTAAGTCAAGTTGCAGTTTTCATCCCTTTGTAATATTTTTCAGTCAATATTAAATTACTTGAAAGAACTAAAATTTTCACCTTGTAGTGTATTTATTTTTTAGGTCTGATATGTTTTCAAAGTAACTGAAAAGTAAAGTAATTAGTTACATTTAAGTAATATAATCAAATTACAATTTTCAATTAGTAATCAGTTATTTGTAATCAATTACTTGTTTTGAGTAACTTACCCAACAATGATGTAACTGTTATACACACAACACACCAGTCTCTGTTTGTACGTAAACACATAAATTTACAGAAGCAGGTCAAAGACTTTCACTTTGTGAACAATTAATCATTTTTTAAATGTCCTACCTGGAACATCTCTCTTTCTCTTTTCTTCGACCTTTGTTTTGGTGCATGCAGACACCAAGATGTATATTGTTTTGGACGTTAGCTGTCGTCTCAAATCTGTGTACTCCCTCAAAGTACGTACTATGACTTTCCTGAAATGGCCAAGAAGAAGAGTTACCAAAGGACGCTATATCTAAACCTGCTTATTGTCATATGACGTTATTTAAATCCATTTACCTTCCCGGGGAATTAAAGAAAATCACTTTCCCCTTGCTAGACTGGATCTCATCGATGAACACGCAGCTGTTCTCCTGAGCCCATTTCACGACTCTGCAGCCCGCGCGACTCTCGACACTGAATCCAGCAGGAGGGCTGTTCACAAACGACTCCAGCTCGATAGCGTCCATAACAAAGCCAGAATCCCCCTTTTCCCGCATGTTCTTTCTCTTGTAACTTCTCGAGGACAAATCCCAGAATTAGTCCAGCGCGTGAGTCGCCCTTCGCTTTTGTTTGGTGGGCGTGGAGCTGCTTTGTGAATCTGTGCATCACAGTCAACTGAGTCATAAACTGTAGTCCAGTAGTGATGGGATTTATGGCTCTTTGAGGGGATCCGGATCTTCGCGATCCGTTCCTTTCAAAGAGCCGTTCAAAAGAACGGCTCTTTTGGCTCTTTTTAAATATTTAGTCAGTTTTAAGAAGCCAGCTTGGGGGCATCTCAGTTTATCCTGGAAATAATCACTGGGAGGAATGATGAGGTGAGATTTGTAGTCAAATAATTAAAACTCAGATATCACACACCAATATCTGAGTTTGAATTATTCTGAAATATTGATTATTACCTCATTTGTCATGTGTGGACTATATTCCATAGGGTTGCACAAATCCCTCTGCTTAGACAGTGACATCACTATTTTGGATTTACCTTTAGTACAAAGTGTGTGTGTGTGTGTGTGTGTGTGTGTGTGTGTGTGTGTGTGTGTGTGTGTGTGTGTGTAAAGCTACGTTGACTTATGTTATTCATACAATACCTACTCACAAATAAACATCAAAAACAAAGCCAGCTGCAATGAATTTCTGTGCAAAACAGCTTTTACTACAAACACTTTCACACAAGAACATTGTTATCACACAAGAACATTTTGATAGAAAACTAAAAATATTTAAAGTAGATAAAATTCTAATAAATAAAATGGAAATGTCTACATACTACTGTAAACTTTGCAAATAGGACATCAGCCCCTTCAAGTCAATGAACAATAACAAAGTGGGCTGCAATGAATGTCTGTGACAGCTGACAATGACAGAGGCACGCAGGGTTTTTTTTCCACTGGAGTCCTACTCACGTGAAGGATGCGTGCACAACTAATAACTAATATCATCACGCTATAAAGGGTTTGCCTGCGCTGGGTGCGCCCCTCCCCCATAACTGTTCTGTCTCGCGAGGGCTCATTTGTGTGCATCTGTGTGAAACACGCATAGGAAAAAAGAACGACAGAAAGAACGGCTCCCCTCCAGCCGCGACTCGGCTCCCATCGTTCATGTTTATGAGCCGTTCAAAAGAATCGGTTCGTTCGCGAACGTCACAACTCTATAGTCCAGTTCGGTGAGCGTGATTTCACCAAGTACAACATGTTATACGTTCTTCTACACTCTTCATAATAAGCTATCATTTACCATTGATATTAGGAATAAATTATGGGTAGGGTTAGGTTTAGGGGTAGGGATAGGGCTAAATCTATATTTTTGGACAATAATGTTGATCCAGGAACATGTCTTGGCTAAATCACGGCGACCAGTACAGTACAGAAAGGAGTTCATATTGACGGGAAGTTTGAGTTTTATCACCTGTTTTACTGTTTTAGCGGGGTTAAGTGACCCAGGCGTCCTCATTTTAAGCAGGCAGACAAAGTGTTTTACAACATGATAAATGGAGTGAATTATTTCCTATTAATCACATTAAAAGTAGGTCATTTAAGCTCCAGTAGTGAAGTAGCCTTTCCCTGAGGGAACTGTTACTGCAATAATTTTCAGTCGCTACTGTGTCGGAAAAAAAACGTAAACTATTCCTAGATTGATTGCAGACTACGATCTACTGATGATTTTAGAGAGGTTTGGGTGATTTTTAGGCTAGAATAGATTACCTTGTTTGGTAAAGCTGTGACAAGCTTCAACAAATTCGTTTTCAGTCAACTTGTATATAAACCTTTAAAGAAGAATTTTGCTAGTAGTTTAATTTTTTTTAATTAATCGTAATATCAGTTTTAACTTTAGACATAAAATTCCCATATTAGTTTCCACTTACTTAGACAAGGATGGTAGCTGGTTCCAAATCTAAAACTGGTTTAAGTGATTGAACAGACTACAAGAGTGAAAGCAGTGATTGGCCATGCTGTTTGTGACCTGGTTAACCACAACCACAACTGACTGACCTCATTTTAGACTGAGCTATGACTTAGAATTTCCAATGTTTTTTATTTTTAATGTGACTTTATCCTGGTTTTAACGAAATATTCCAGATGGCCAGATCAAGAAATCTAAACCAAATGGTTAATACATTTTAACCTACCCCTACCCTAAACATTTGAACTACCTTAGTAGTTTCACTCATAAAATTAGATCTACAGCCGACACAACACTTTCAAAATGGTGCATGAACGTGAACATCAAAAATCAAAGTCAAATGCAAACCAGACAAGTAACAAACAGAAGTAAAAAATTTATTGCAGTATTTGTTCCTCCACACATGCTGGGGGTCCCTCGTCCCGCTGTGGGGTGTAGAGACCCAAACCCTGACCCAATACATCAAAATCTACATTTACAAAAAAAACCTCCCTTCCATGTAGGCGACAGATACTGCATGCTCTGCTTTCAACTGAATAAATTATGTCCAGGAGACTCCATTTTACAGCACAAAAGAAGTAGAACATAAAGCAGAGGAGATGTTTAAAAGTTTATTTCCCTGGAAACTGAGCTAAGCTAAAGAAATCCATCCGGTGCTAGGTTAAACTCCAAGGTCACTTTATTAAGAACATCAACAGACTAATTTCCAACATTCACTTTAGGTTTATTTCTTTAAACAGATTTTTTTTTTTCATCAGAGATATAAACATTTTTTGTTTCTGTTTTGTGTTAAACTATGATACAGTGGAGGGGGGAAAAATTCAAACAACCAAGTTGCTGCACAACAGCGAAGGAGCTCTGTTTCTTTCTTTTCCGTTTAACTTAAAAGATGTACAGGAAACACATCTACACTTTTAAAATCGTCGTTCTTTAATTCGACCAGTTCCTGCCTTGGATCTTAAAACCTGTGAGTCTGTAGTACTCATTTCTCTCCGACTTAAGTTTACAAAACGTTAAATCCTGATGAAGTTTGGCTGCTGAGAGTCTGTTGGGTGTAACAGTTCCAGAGTTAATATAGATTTAATTAGCTGGAAGTTCCTTCCTTGGCTGCGTACAGTGAACGTAAAGTCTGCACTACTTTGTTGGACAGTTTGTGTGCGCTTGTCAAGGCAATTTTCTTGTAAATAATGTCAGACTCCTTTATAGTGTCCACCCAAGGCACCAGTTTACGTCCGTCGCGTTTCTTGGCCTCCGCCCAGGTGCCCGAGTACGAGCCGGCCATCCAGCGAATGCTGTAGCCTGTGCTTGTCTTCTGAATAACGCGCGCTATCTGCGGCCGGTCCTTGTACTTGGGGCAGCAGATAGCGATGACGTCCATGGCTTCTACCGTTTCGTTCATGTGACCTGATGCCTCTGCGGAATCTCCACCTTTTCTGGATTTCCGTGACGACTAGAAGGGAACAAAAACATGGCGTTTTAAAATGTCAGTAACGTTAGACATTAAGAGTCAAATTTTCAAAAAGCTGAATCGACTTTCTTACCCCAGGAGCCTTTTCTTCCACATCACTGTCGTCGTCGTATGAGTCAGCAGCATTATTCTTGGGGCTGGAGCCTCCTAGTAGAGCAGTGATGGCTTTATTTCTGGCTTGGAGACTGGCTGAAGCATCCCCTTCCTCATCTTCCTCATCTGGGTCCAAGTGCTCCATCAGTACCTTAAACTGTGGAATAAAACATTTAGAGATCGTCAGTTTAAAGAGGGTCAATAATGTTTTTTTTTTTCTTCCATATATTAAATAGTCTTCAATTTGTATTTTAGTATTATTTATATAATACTATATTAATATGTTGAACTATCTTTTATTTTTTATATAGCCAGCTTTCATTTTAAATAGAAAAAAATAAGCACAATTCTTCCAACCTCTCTCTCTCTCTCTCTCTCTCTCTATATATATATATATATAAAAAAGGATTTCTTTCACAAATTTATGTTATTCAGGCTGTATTTCAGTTAATGGAAATTACTTCAATATGCTGTCTTCAATTTTCATTTTTTACTGTTATAAAGCATATAAAAACACAATTTATATTTTCATATTATGCACATATTAAATTATTATCACTCTTCTTTGTCTTTTAATTAAAAAACATTAATGATTATTAATACTTAAAATGGGATGATATTAATTGTAATTAATTATTAAAGAAATAGCATGCCCTGATTATTTGCCTGGAGAAAAAAACCCAACAAAACTTAAAAAAATAAAAATAAATAAATTATAGCTTTAAGCAATTTCCAAGTTATTTTACAGCAGCAGTTGATAAAAAGACTGAAGAAAAAAAAAAAAAAAAAAAAAAAAAAAAATTATATATATATATAAAAATACAATAAAAAAACTATATATATATATATATATATATAGTTTTTTTATTGTATTTTTTTATATATATATATATATATATATATATATATATATATATATATATGTATACACACAAATAAATATTATGAATCAAAACAAATAAAAAAGAAGATCAGAATGTTTACATCTAAATACTGTCTGACGACTCTCCTCTTGACATCATAAGTGAGATCTGCATTGGACATGTTGTTCGTCAGGTAGTCCAGTGTCTGCCGTGGGTTAAAATGCACATTGGCCTTCCTGTTTACAGCCTTATCATAAACCTTTGCAGATTCCGTAGGCGAGTACTTCTGAATTTTACTGCAGGAAGAGACAAAGGGGTATTTGTTAAGGAGGCAGTGACCATTAACACATTACATCGGTAATGCGTTTGGACCAGTGGGTACAGCTCACCTGTCAGAGAAGCCGTAGAGGTTCTTAAGGTGCTGCTTAAGCATCAGGAGCAGCAAGATGCCCTGAGAGGCATTGGCAAAATCCAATAAGGGTTCGGGGTTGTCAGGTAACCGCAGCATGACCTTGTCTACGTCCTCCAAGTCGAGGTCTGAATCTGAGTCAGAGTTCACTGGAGCGGATCGTCTGGGTTTCTTGGGCCGATGGATGACATCATCGCTGCTATCACTATCACTGCTGCTCTCATCCTCGTCCTCTGAGCCATATTTTTTCCCTCTTTTTTTCTTCTTTTCTCGTGGTCTAGGCTCTTTTAGCAGAGACTGTAATATAAGACAAGATTGTTAGAAAACTCAATGTCAGCTCTCAAAAAAAAAAGCAAAAAAAAAAAAGCAACACACCTCTTTGAAAGACTGCAGCAGGTTGCTGCCTGACACTGATAGTGTAATGTCTACATGGTGCATGATGAACATAGGCTCTTCCTGACTCTGATATGGGAAGCAGGCAAGATTGTCTGCAACATACAGCAGCATGTTCACGTCTGACTTCTGTATGGGAAGAAAACAAAACGGCATATTACAAGAAACAAAGGCCACTGACAAAATGCTGACAGATATAGAAAAAGAATAAACAATAATAATAATAATCAACAGAGTGACATATAATGCAAAACATTAAAAACACTGACCGTGCTGTCATCAAACAGGTTGAGCAGTGAGATGAGGAAAGCCCTGCGGTGTTGTCTGTTTCCGCGCACCATGGTGTAGAGGTGAGAGCAAAGAGCAGCGCTCGTCTCATCCTGTCGGAAACCCCTGATTACTATGTCCTTTGAATCCACGATGGCTTGCTGCACCTGATAGGACATCTTCATCCCTGCCACAGCCTTCATCTGTTTGGATGGCATATGTGGACATGGTTATTTTAGTATAACTGACATATTATAGTTTTTATAGTATATATATATATATATATATATATATATATATATATATATATATATATATATACATATACATACACACACACACATACATATGTACATTAGTTAATTAAAGCTTATTACTCTGATGTGTGGTTTTAGATTTATATGTGTATACACACACACACACACATGCATTTATTTATATATCTATATATTAGGCCAGTCAGTCGGCAAAATGTGTCTACATAGTTTTTATTAATTTTACTTCGGTTTAAGTTTTAGTTATTTTAGTATGTCATGTTAACAAATGAAAATTATGCTTTGGCAACTAGCTGAAATAAAATATATATTTTTTTTAGAATCAGTAGTTAATTTTAACACTTGTTAGCAACAGCTGTAAGAATTTTTCATTTCTAATTGTTCATTTGTTTTTAAATTAGTTAACTTTTATTTCAGGTAACTTTTTTTTATGGTTTTAGCCTAATGCACCTAACATTTCTTGCATCATCATACATGACAGACGCATGTTAGTAATCTACTTACGTGAATGAATCCTGTGTATTTCTTATCGATCTCCACCAGCTGTTGATCAGCTTTATTCCTCATATTGGGTTCAGAGTCAGTTCCCATTGCGATAAGATACGGAACGCACTGATGGAAGAGAAAAGCAGCCAGTTAAACTAAAGGCTCTTTCAGACCGGCTTTAGGAGAGTTTATGCACTGGATCTTTACCTGTACAGGATGAATGAGGCCCTGGCTGAGCGTCAGAGTAATTACACTGAGGGCAAAGTGCCTAACACTGGATTGCGTGTGGAAAAAGCTCTCCAGCACCTGCTTGAGGTAGAGCTGCATGATAGAACTGCTCATGCCAGATGAGATGTCACCCATCTCCTTCAGGTCCTCCTGCTTAGACATCTTCTTCCCTAAAAAAAGACCAAAGACAAAGAATGAGAATAAAAACAGCTGACCGGCAAGCTACTTACCAAGTGACAGATGCATTGAACACAGACAAGAACATCCTTTATAAATGACACTCACACTCCCTGTCGGCTTCCTGCATGCGCGAGTCTTCCTCCTGCAGATATGTCTGCAGGTTCTTTAGCACCTGGATCTTCAGATTCAATGACGTTTTCCTGTCAGCCAGGAGGCAGTTGTAGAGGTTTTTCACATCTGAAGCAAACATTAGCCCTGGGTGCTGGATGAACAGGAAGCCTGGAGAACCAAGAGATCATGGTTTTGTGAAAAGGTGAAAACAAGAAACGTAGTGATTATGGAATGGAGCAAATATTTACCTAGACCAATGATGGCCTTGGTCTGCACCTCCTCATCCTCATTTTTAGTGAAACACAGCAGCAGCTCCAGCACTTTGTCCTTTATGACCACCTGAAAGAGAAGACGACCATTAGCCAGACAGGAAAACCTCATAATTTACATTATAGGGCCATGAAGACATTTTCATATTGTGACATTATGCTTAAATGACATTTCATGTCAATTAAGCACATTGTCCTCAAAATTCTCATTCTCATAATGTTTCAGTGTTTCATTTTAAAAATTATTCTCATTACTGTTGATTCTAATTAGATTCTAATTGCTGTAGAACAATTTTTATTAGATTTTAAAATGATTTAAATCAAAATGATAAGCAGCAATAATGTTTTGTAATGTAAATGTTTAATCAGCTTTTTCATATTAACAGCAACAAGTTAATTAATATAATATTTATAAATGAAATGGTTAAATGATTTGAATGAATACATTTGACTACTCAGTCCAACTGATCTATTAAAAATAGATGTCTATTTTTTATGCATAAAATATTTCTTGTCATATACAATTAATAATACACATATATATATATATATATATATATATATATATATATATATATATATATATATATATATATATATATATATACATACACACACATACATATATATATATATATATATATATATTTATATTATATATATGCACACACACACACATTATAATAATGTAAGTATAATTATAATATATATTTCAATTAATACAATAAGTGAACAAAATGTATTAATTTTAATTGTGGGAATTTATAAAACGTGTTCTTTAATATATATATATATATATATATATATATATATATATATATATATATATATATATATATATGAATGTGACTAGTCTATGCTGTACTTAAAACTTGTCTATGTTTATTAATGCATACAAATTTTTCCTTGGATTTAAGACTTTTAAAATCAGGAGATCATCAGGATCTCACCTTATTACTGCCTTTGAACTCCTCTAGGTCAAAGTCGAAGTGTCGGCACAGTGCACCCACAGTGAAGAGTGAACGCAGCAGAGCGGGTTTATTAGAGACCAGTACAGTGCTGTTGGGGTCTTCCTGATGCTGCACCTTCAGCTTGTTTAGTGCTCCTTCACATGAAAGAAGAAGAATTTCAGACTGATTAACACTCTCAGGATCATAGAAGAGCAAAAGACTCCTGACGGACATTGAGATTTACTCACCATAGTATCGGTTGAAACAAGACCACACAAACTTGTAGTTATGGGTGACCTTATTGACAACCGCACCAAGACAACTCACGCAGTGCTGCACAACCTGCAGGAAACAAGGCAGATGGCACCATGAAGCTGTTGACACACAAACCGCTGGACACCATAGCCGCTGATACTCGCTCTCCAACTGACCGTCATGCCGTATTTGATGATGAGTTTCATCAGGTCTTCTTCGATGGTGGTGAGGAAGTTTTCACTCGGATGGTCCATCAAAGGAACAACGAGCTCCAGGATTTTAGCCACATTACAGATCACCATAAAATCACTCTGAGTCTGTAGGGACATAATGAGCACAAGAAGCACCTTCACCCTCTGGCCTCTAGATAGCAGCATAACACCATTTATTGCAATACATTCCCATACCACATACTCACATTACACTTTGTGGTCAGGTACGGCTGCATAGTCATGGCATGTTTCACCATCAGCTGGGGTCGGATCTTGCTAAACAGGTACAACGTGGTAATACATGCCACTAGGCGACTGGATGTCAACCCTTTATTCTCACATTCTGCAAAACAAAAAAATAACTTGCCAAAAGTTCAATTAAGGTAAATCCTTTGGTTCATAATTCAATACACTTCATACCAGCGAGAGACTCCTCGTATTTCAGAATATGATCCACGAGACTGTCCACCAGCTGAGCACAAGCCTTCCTGGCCGGTTTGTACGAGGCATCCTCTTCTGACTTTAGCAGCTGTGACGAGACAGATTCTGTTAATTTTTGTTTTGTTTTTACCTGAAAAAGATCATTTATTCCAGTTCACACTTCCTCTGGGGCTAATGCCATGTTCAGTTCAACCCAGAAAGTCAGAATTTACAACTTCCTACTTTGGTAAAGAGCAACAGAATGGATCTGAATGAGTATTTTGCTCTTCTATCACCCCTTTTGGGTTTCACGTACAACCTTTCAAGGAACTATCCCAGATCTAAATGCACTACTAAGCATTGGAAAGGCAAATCCAAATCGTCCTTGAACTATAGATGGGCAACTTACATTCTGAAGGAGCTGTTCAAACCAGTCGTAACCGGAATCCCTGCATGCAGAGACCTGAGAGACAATGATTCACGTCAGAGGGGCATAATGTGACCTTAAACGTGTATTAAAGTACATGTCCTGAGGGTCAGATTTTTGCCCACTCTGCAGATCCTTACCACGTCTGTGATGTTGAGTATCTTGCGAGTCATGGCGTCTTTATCGTGATTAGGTGTTGGAGTGAACCAGAGCTTCTGAAATGTCTCATTTACCAATTTCTGAATAAGAAATAGAAAAAATAAACTAGTTATAACAACAACACAATAAAAAAAAAGTTGTCCCCTAAATAATATATATATTTTTTTATTTGACAACTAGTTTATAGAGTAAATCAACTTAAACACTTTTTTGCATTGTATTAAGTAATTTCCAAAGAAAACGCATGTACAAAACCAATCATGTACATCAATGTGAAGTACACGGATTACAGATCTGAAAAGATCCTTTTAAGATCTAACCTTGATGCCTTCTTCGTCATTGACCCTCCTGATCATCTTTACACACATCTCTGTGATCTTGTTGAAGGTGGGCTGCTCCAGACAGATGTCCCGCAGGATTTTAATAACTCTCTTCCTCACACTGATGCCAGTGTCCTGCAGAAAACATTTGCCAGCTCAAATCAGCATACATGATGCATTCAAAGCAAACAGTTTCCACTGCTAGCTGGAAATAAAAGCATGCGTTAAATTTACAATAAATGCTACAACCGTAAAGATGGCCAATTATTATCACTACATAAACCAAAATGGAGTGATCAACTTAAAGCAGAGAGGTCTTGTATCAAACTGAAGTGGCGTATTTCATGGGTTTTAACATTTACCATTTAATGGGTGGACATGAAATATTGATTTGAATATGGTTGTTCTTAAAAAGAGGAGAAACACAAAACACTTGGAAATGAGTTTTTAAGATTTATGGCATGTTGTAACAATAGTTTTTCTTTTATTGTAAAATTAATCTTGGTGATTATTAAAACATTTTTGCTATATAAAAGCTAACTGCTACTAAGAAGACTTCAAACAAGCTATCAAGAAAATCTGGTACGGACAAGGGACAAATCAATTAATCAATATATCTAGAATACAGACAAATATATATAGAAAGAAAAGCACAAACCAGGATGCGCTCGATCAGCATGTCATAATACTGTTCAGTTAGCTGTGGTCGACTCAGTACGAAGCGGCCCAGCAGCTCTACCGCAGCTTCTCTCACGCTGGTGGAATTGTCCATCAGTCGGCCATGAACTCCCCGCTGCATGTCCGACTAAACCAGAAAAGGCAAATGAGAATTCAAAATATGCAAATGAGGACATTAAAAAGCTGAGGTTTTTTGGGAACTGCTCTCACCCGTGCCAGAATGCTCGGATCCACTGCAACCACTTCAGAAAGACATTTCATCGCTTTAGTTCTCACCGCGATGGCACTTTCACCGAGGACTCTCAAAATCTACAGATACAAATGGGGAGATGTAATACTGATATGCAAATACAAAGAAATATCCTGAGAGATGAAATGACCTCTAACCTGTGTGAGATAAATGTCAAAGCTCTGTGCAAACGGCCTCATGGAGGCCAGATATCGCACAATAAGACACGAGTCCTCATAGTCGACAGTATCCGAGTTTACCCTGTGAGAAAACATATAGCAGATCTCAAAACGTTTCTAGGCATATAGCACTTTTTTTTTGGGTGAACTATCCCTTTAATAAAGTTACAAATTTGTGCTGTTTGTACCTCAGTGAGCTGAATTTCGATGCCGAGGTCTTGATAACAGACCGGAGGAACTTCTTGCGTGCTTCGGCTTTCTGCAAGATCTCACTAGTGGTCTCGACGTCCCTTGCATGGTGCGTCCCATCGGACGAGTCGTCGTCCCTCTGACTCTGTGATTTCATGGCTTTCTCTGTCTCAGTGCTGGAGTCCCTGAACCACTGCGCGATGTAGAACTTCCGCGCAAACTTTTGGAAATGAAGACATCAGAACAACATTAAAACCTCCTAAAAGATTCTTGGGGCTTTTTTTCTTGTTACAATAATATGCCTGAATTTTCTCACCAATAGTGACGGGTCAGTCTCTACATTCTCATCCAGGTAACCCAGGAGAGCCTTCTGCAGCTGCTGAATCTCATCGCCACCTGGGCTCTGTAAAACACAAACTAGCATGACTTTCTTTCAGGCCATGAGGGATTCATACATGTGGTGGGGCGGACTCTGCTGTTTACCTCTCCCAGGATGCGGTTGATTGAACGCTGGTCCATTGTGCTGGTGACAGCATCTTTGCGAAGACGCGCAGCCACTGTGCCCAGATAATCCAAAGAGGCCACTCTCAAAGCCATCTCTGTCTGCTTATTACTGAATTGATGAACCTACCACGAGAAACCAGAGCATTGTGTGAGTTTCCAATAATGTAACGGTGCACATTCTACCAATGAAATATCAATCTGAAACTCACCAGCAGCCTTCCCAGAAGGCTCAGCAGCAGCTCTGCAGCCGGCCAATCAGGTTTATTTACTGTGGACAGTAGATCCTTAACAAAGTTCTCAAACAGTGGCCTGTAGTCATCCTCGCCTTGCTTACTACCACACCTGAAATTGAGACAAAAATGTAATAAACATAACATAGCAATTTCATTTCTAAGAATTACAAGATTTTTCTTGAAAGAGAAATTAATTGTAGCAGATATCTAGATGCATATATACAGATCATCTGCTGCTCAACCCTTCGCAGTAATATTATTCAGTATTGTCCCTGTCAAACAAATGCTCCTCCCGCAGAATGATTTACAAGTAAATTAAATAAATAAATTCAAACATTTAGAGACATAGTACAAATAATAGATAACCTAAGTAAGACTAAAACAATAATTTAGAGATGGCATGTTTAAGCCCATTTGAGAAGCATCAGATGAGAGTAAAACAGGTATTTCCTGAGACAGTGTACATGCTTAGCTTAAATACAGTATGTAGAAAAAAGACATGCATTACTGATCCCAGAAGGACATCAAATATAAATGACTTCAAAGCTCATTTTTCCCCAATTTAAATGGGTTTGAAATGTGTGGGTTGGAATGATGTCAGGGGCTTTTCTTACTTTTTGAGGAAAACGGAGAGGAAGTTTTGTGCTGTCCTCATTGCAGTCTCATACGAGTTTGTGATTAATACATCCTTATCAACCTGCAAAAAATTTAATTACTTTATAAAATAAGCCTAAAAAAAACAATCAAACGTTCTTGGAAAGCACTTTAAGGAAGAGACTTGCAATCACATATCGTTAGCTCATAACTCTTACCTTTCTGTCATTATCATCATCAGAGTCCTTATCAGAAGGTAGATGGACCACACACTGAATGAGCTGCAGAACCAGCGCCGTCACCATCTGAATGTACATGGGCTCCCCATCCACATCACTGCTGTTCAGTCTGCACACAGATTATAGTCAACACACATTGTGCCCTTAACAGCTGGTAGACCAGACTGCAGCATTTACCGGAAATTTCTCAAGTTTCTCTTGCTGGTTGGCAGTCTGGCAAGGGAGGTGAAGATCTCCTCCAGGATCAGCTGCCTGTGCTTCTCGTATCTAGAAAACACCTGGAAATTGCATAACACATCAATGTTAGATGCAGTTAGCACAGTAAAGCATAGCATAAATAAAGCTGAACTGCAAAGATACTTACAGCCGTCACTAGTTTAATGACACAAAGCTGCAGCTCACTCACATTCTCAACAAAGAACGGAGTGATACCTAGAGACGAGATCTGTAGCGAGAGAGAGAGATACACAAGTGCAGATTTATTTATTTTGCCAATGGAAATAAAACATGAAATGAAAACCGACTACATTTACATTCTAAATTCAAGTTTCCAGTTTTATTCTGCTTGATTTATTGGTGCACAAAATGTGTCTTCATATTATTTTGCAAAAATGAAATCACTTGCTCCACCTGTAAAACCACTTTTCTTTTCATAACGGCGAGGGCTGACTGCAGCAAAGAACAAGAGAATTTTATTGAGATGCAGCAGTAGCAGCCAGGTGTCAGACTCTCACCTGAAGGATGGTCGTGTCAGTCAACAGCTGAATCTCCAAGAGTTCAGATAGGTTACTTATAATGTCACAAACTTTGTTGTATAGCATGACAGTAACTCTCTGCTTGTGCGTTGAGCACTTTGCTCGCTTGGCTTTTGAGCTTAGTGTTCCACCTGAAACAGAGCAAGAACAGAAATCATTTGGACAATTGTCGTGATACAACAATAATAATAATGTTCCTATTATTAAATGTGTATATTATTAAAATGACAAAAATCTAATGAAAGATATATGACTAGAAGTAATGCTATTGTACTGTAAAATAAGCAAGTATTTATTAATAATTATTTTCTGAAAAAATAATTTTATAAGACAACATTAAAATTGAAATACATGTATTCTAAATGTATTTGAAAACACAGCATTCAAGCATACCAGTTTAGTGTACTAAAAGTACAATTGCATGGTATTTTTATTAATTACATAAATATGCAAATGTATTTGTAGTATACCGAGCATTTTAGTATATTTATTTTTCAAATTCATAATAAAGTTTCAATCCAGAATGTAAGCAATATGATAACTTCACAGTCACTCTGAGTATATTTTATAATAAGGGACCAATGAGATCTGATGGTCGGGATAAAAATATAAAGCAAGCAACAGACAACTTGTCATATAACACTTTGTTGCCCTACCTGGTAAGGATAAAAACTCAAGTTAGCATGGAAGGGAAAGGATCTTATAGGTTAGGACACTGTTTTAATTGTCCAAAACTGACCGCCATGAGGGTCCACCCTGTAGACGGGGTCATACTGTGGGTACAGTGTGTTCTGTAGATGAAACTTGGTGTACTGCACGACCCTCTCGATAACATCCTCAATGTAAACGGCCTTCCGCATTCGTGCTGAGGTCATGATGTGAAGAGCCGTCAGACAAGCATCAGCAGATTTGGTGACACGTTCCATGATGAGGTCACGCCACAAACGCTCCTCATCGTCCCTGTCGTTGGCCTGAAATCACAAGGACAAGTAACCTGTCAGTGAGAGTCAACGGCAGAGCCATTCTGCCAATAGAAACTACAATGATTCTTACATGATTCATGAGGGTGGAGAGCTTTGCACCATCCTGGATATTTTTTTCCAAAATACTCTGGACCTTCACCATCTTATCCGATGGAATCTGAGGATAAAAGGAGTTAGCATTAAAAGATCAGGTGTTGATGTGTCCTGTCTCTTGAGCCTGGTCTCAATCTCTCCTGTTGACAGAGGTGTACCCACCTTATGCATGATGCCCATAGCCTTTATTTTGGCTGATTCACTGCTCAACTCCGACAGCTGGTGTTTTCCGAGGAGCAGCTCCTGAGGAATCTCGTCATCATCTGCATTCATTAAATCAATTACTGTCAAACTTGCAGAAGTATTTCAATACAGCAGGATCTGAAATAATTTGAACATGTCAAATGTGATAATCTCTGCACACTTGCGCATTTACCTAACAATGTCAAGTCCACGTCTTCAAGGTTTTCAAGAATGTTGTCAACACTGGTGGAAAATCTCTTGAACGTGGAGGAGTCCATCAATTCTGTGGAGCACAAGTTGGATTACTTAAGATCCCAGCATTTCTGAGTGCTCAACGCTGATTACAGACTGAAAACATACCATCTTCAGTCAGTTTGGGCTCGTAGGCTTTCCTCTTTTTCTGCTTTTCCTTCTTCAACTTTCTGGCGACTATTGTTGAAGGATGTCAAAGGTCACGATTATTCGATTTCCACACTTCAAACCATTTGAGCAACAATACAGCTGATAATGTGTATAACTGGTCACTTACGATCACTCAGGCTGGGAGGGGGTGAATCTTCATCGGAGTCCACAGGACTACAATCTTTGTATCGACTGCCTGAACTTCTCTGATGATCTCCAGAACCCCTCCGGTCCTTTTCTTCATATTCCCATGTTTTATCTTTGCCCTTTTTCGAACGCTTTGAGGGCACTAAAAGCCAGGAAGATTAACAATTTTAAAGGAAAAGCAACTTAAATCTATGTCAACTCCAAGTAATTAAGCAGAGGAGATGTGAAAATGAAAAGCCTGTCATTAATTACTCACCTCATGTCATTCCAAACCTTTAAGATCTTCATTCATCTTCGGAACATAAATTAAGATATTTCTGATGGATTCCATAGACAGCAAGGATCCTAACACAATCAAGGCTCAGAAATGTAGCAAGGACATTGTTAAAATAATACAAGATATCAGTGGTTCAACCGTTATTTTACGAAGTTATGCAAATACATTTTGTGCACAAATAAAACAAAAATAACTTTATTCAACAATTTGTCTCCGCCTCGTCACCCTATAGCGACATTTTGGAGACTATCACATGCATAAACAATGTGCAACATATGTGCATGGATACATTGTTTACGTTCAGATCAAAGCTCAAACAATGTATCCACGTTGCATATGTTGTTTATGTATGCCAATTGTTGAATAAAGTCATTATTTTTGTACTCCTATTCTCGTAGTTTATGAATTACGGTTGAACCACTGATGTCACGTGGATTATTTTAACAATGTCCCTGCTACATTTCTAAACCTTGATCTTGTTAGGATTCTTGCTGTCTATGGGAAGGTCAGAGAGCTCTCGGAATCATTCAAAATTATCTTAATTTGTGTTCCGAAGATGAACAAAGTCTTACGGCTTTGGAACGATATGAGTAATTAATGACGAGAATTTTCATTTTTGGGTGAACTATCCCTTTAAAGCCAATAGAAATAGGAAGGCTAAAAGTGAACCACAATACGGTTTGCAGTTAATGTGACTGCAAAATAGATGTGAACTAACTGCATTCTGTGGGAATAGTTTGCTAACAGTTTATAAGTAACACCAACTAAACCAAAGCATTGATTTCCATTTAATTTTTTTTTAAATGAGATTATAGTAAAAACCTGATTCGGATCAAGCAGGCACATCAAGTGTGAAAACAACATTAGATTCAGTAAATTTACTTACGTTCTACAGAGCTACTGTCATCATCTGAACTGACTTCAGCATACTTGGGCTTCTCATTTGTGGAGCTGCGTCTGCGTTTATTCATTTTCACCCTCTCACACAGTGGCATACGGGAATCCATCTCTGCCAGCACATGATGAGGAAGTTCCATTAACACTAAATCCTTGAAGCCCCTCTACAGAGAGGGCTACTCAAAATCTTCAAATGTATATTCAGACAGTCTGCCAAATCTGTGTACAATGAACTAAAAAAAAAAAAAAAAACTCACTGGTCATGAAAACAGGGGACTTACCTCCAAATTTTCCATAAGATGACCTGCTCTTGCTTGACTTGCTGCGCGAATTACTGATCAACTTCTGGACCTCATCAATGGAAAGTTTCTTCAGAACAACAACAGGTTTGGCGCCCTTATTAAGGTCCTCCACCAGGTCCAGTTTTTCTAATTTCACAAGTGGCTCGGAAAACAGCTCTCGTCGCATTTCCTGTATCACATTACCATCTTTGTCCCGTTTCAACTTGGGAATGACAAAGTTTTTTAATGCACTTGATTTGCCCCCCAGTAGGTAGTTGGGAAATTCTGCTGTTTTACTGTCCGAGGACGGAGGCTTGTGTCCATCGAGTCGGTTCTTATCTCCACTCCGTTTCTCGTCTTTGCTGTTGGGAGTTTTGTGGACTGACCGTTCAGGTTTTGTTCGGGATTCTGCTCCACTACGAGGTTCCTGCTTTACCCGTGGACTGACAGGACGGGAGCGCTGCTCAGGAGACCGCTTGTCCCACACCTCTGTTGTTTCTGTGTGCCGTTTCTTTTCTTGGTCTCGATCCTTGTCCCGATCTTTGTCCCGGACCCTCTCACGTTCCTTGTCCTGATCTTTTTCTCGTTCCTTGTCCCTATCTTTTACCCGCTCCTTGTTTCGATCTTTCTCCCGCTCCTTGTCCCGATCCTTTACCCGCTCCTTGTCCCGATTTTTAACACGCTCCTTGTCTCGGTTTTTCTCCCGCTCTTTGTCCCGATCTTTTTCTCGCACCTTGTCCCTATCTTTCTCCCGCAGCTTGTCCCGATCTTTCTCTCGCAGCTTGTCCCGGTCTTTCTCCTGCTCCTTGTCCCGTACTTTGTCTCGATCTTTCTCCTGCTCCTTGTCCCGCACTTTGTCTCGATCTTTCTCTCGCTCTTTGTCTCGGTTTTCCCCTTCCTTTTCCCATTCTTGGTCCCGATCTATGTCCCTGTTGTGCTCTACCCGACTGGACTTAGATGTGTCTGGTCGTCGGACTTTAGAGCCTTCATTTTCCCGAACTTTTTGCCTCTCCTCTTTGCTCTCGCGAGTCGACTCTGACTGTCCTTCCTGTTTTCTGGGAGTTTCATGACCTTTTCCCTCAGTCCTCACTTTGTCAGGTTTACCGTCATGTCTGTGCTTGGAGGGATCAGATTTCTTTTCCGAACTGACTTTGTTGGAGATCTCTCGGCGGTTCTCGTGCTTGTGTTTGGGAGTTTCTGGTCGTCCATCGGAAGCAGTTTTCTGTGGCGTAGTTTCCACCCGTTGCTTGATGACTTCTGGACGACCATCTAGAGTCCTCTGTGTCTCTCCATCTGTCTTTGATTTGAGCCGCAAGACCCCGGTGGAATCAGAACCATCTTCTGGCGAGCGTTGGGCCTCTGTTGCAGGGACGGGACAGGAGTCCACTGGGCCTTCCACCCTGCCTGCCTGCTGCAGGTCTATACTGACCATCAAGGCTGGCCGACTGGCTCCATTACTAGCTGCACAAGCCTCTTGAGGTACCAGTTTGTTCCCAGCATTGCATCCGCCACCCATGGCAGGTGTTCCAGATGCGCCCACGGTGCCCGCAGCTCCTGGTTCCTGAGGGTATGAATCCTGCTTTCTCTTCTTCAGAGGTTTATCTGCGGAGTAAGGAACATATAGGTAAGAAGCAGTATTCAACACATTTACATTTTCATCTACAAATAAGTGGAGTATGCAGTTGCTTGAATGTACTGAGTGGGTGCCAGAACATTGCTAACAGTTATAGTTAGCATGTAACACCTTCACAAGCACCAGTAATAAAAGCGGTCATTTAGATTAAGCATTTAGATAATCGATTAAAAGCATGCATGTCAAGTGACAACTAGAAAATAGACACAACCTTTATCTTGAACTTCCTTAGAGCAGCGTTCTCGTTCTATAGCGGATTCCCTCTCAATCCTTTCGATCTCAGCAAGAGCATCCATCTCTGCCTCGTCATAGGGGGTCCCACTAACTACCCCAGGTTGCTTGGCTGCAAGTGCCCCAGTGTTCTGTAGTACAGGGACTTGGTGGTAGGCCGACTGTTCACCCGAAAGACATTGTCCTGCAGAGAGCCGTTCCTGGGGGTTACGGTGGTATGGTAATCTATTGCACGATAGTTCATTCTCAGCATCTGAGCCATGCTCTACTGCCGACAATGGCTCAGCTGACTGCTCAATCTCAGAAGACTTCACTCGAGACAACTTTATTGTTAGCTTTGTGGAGTCTTTAGTGGGTGAGCTGACAATGTCGTACATGGCACCTTTACCCCCCTCATCTTTCATTAACTTTTTCTGCTTCTTTTTCCGTTCGGGAGAGTCCAACAGGAGGTCAGGAGCAGCATCTCTTGGGGAGGAGTAGGGTGGAGGAGACTGAAGAATCAAGGGCGGCCGAGATCCAACTGAAATGTAACCAACATAAAATAGAAAAATCATACTTCTGTGTAAATCAGCAATATAGCAACAGAATTAACCAGTTTGTCAGAGTTTGGTTGGTTTAACTCATAATTGCATAATTGCACATCCACGTTACCCTCCAAGTCTGACATTATGAGTGCAAATACTTCATAAGATGCCAAAAGTAAACAACATCTCCATACAGAAATAACAGTTAACCAGATAGTGATTAATCTTTCATGAATTCATCTTTCGTGAAATCTATTCTCAAATGAAAATAGTAGATGGTTGGACCCGGAAACAGTACTTCTTAGATCACATCTTAACAATAGGATAGCATTAGTTTCTCATAGCGGCTTGTCTCTGAATATATTTCCTTGGGAGAACAACAAGTAAACAATACAATACATACTACACGTACACGCATATGTGTAAAGGGTGTATGCTGAAAGTCACAATAAGAAATTAAACCGTGAATATGGCATTATCTCAAACTTACAGTACACAACTGCCAGAAGTAAAGACTGTGGTACTTACACTGAAGCCGCAAACTAAGCTGAAGTACAATTAAAAAAAAAAAAAACAGTGAACCAGTGGTGTAGATACAAAAATTGAGATTCAATCTACCTTTTGGAGTTCCTTCACTTCCAGCAGGGGAGCAGACGGAGCGTACAGGAAAAGAGGCGTTTCTCATAGCGGGGTCACTCTCCTGTAAAAACACAGACAACATATGTTGAAAATGTGCTGTTAATACAGATCGAGGCCCAATCGAATAAAACCTTGGATCTGGAGGTAGAAATATATGTAGGTTTAAAAAAAAAAAACATTTGTTGGCAAGCACTCACATCATTTCCAAGTCTCTGGACAATGCTGATGTACTCATCGTTGGAGCAATTCCTCGCATTATGGTTGGAGTTACCCGACACTTGACAGGAGACCTTGTTGTCATGGATGTTCCTCATGCCAACAGGAACTATCGGACTAGATACGGATACTGCAACACACACACAAAAAAACAAGTTATTCAATGCCTTATTTTTACTTTGAATAATCAGCAATCATTTTTCACAATAAGAACAAGAATATGTGTTAAAAAATTAAATATACATTTCAGTTTTTGATTTTAACAGCAAGGAATGGTTTTCAGTCATATGATTCAGCAAGGGACATGGATAAAAGAAGATTCACTAAGAACCAACCTTATTAAAACCACTTTTCCTTGAGCCTTGAGGTGTTTTAAGACTACAGATCCTAAAAAACGGTGACAATCCTCTTGAGGTTCTCTTCAGAGAGGAGAGCAGGGACTCACCTTGCTGGATCTGTTGGTGCTGAGGGTAGCTGTACTGCATGTAGCTTGCGGGGCTCTGTGGTGCATACGGGCTGGGCACTGGGCTGTTCTGCTGGGGCATGTACCTGGTACCAGAGCCCGCCTGAGGTTGAACATATCGGCTGTTAAGTAAGAGCAGAACTGGTCAGTATACAGACTGGAAATGGAACCAGATTTTTCAGCATATTTTAATTACTTTAATCACATTATATCCCGTTCAAAAGGTATGCTGTTTGCCACTTACCTATCTAACCCAAATAAAAAGTAAACTGGAACAGTACCTGGGAGGGCTCGGAGTTATAGTGGTTTGCTGGTAGTTTGACGCCGGACTTCCATGCATCGAATTCTGAGGCATCTTGTACGGTGATATCATTGGCTGTTGCATTAAACCTTCAAACCAAAAAATAAAGAGTGTCAACAAATTATGATTTAAAATGTTGACTGTGTGGCGAATGACATGGCAAATCAAGGCTCATATTTGCCATACTGTCTGACTAGAACTCCAATTAAATTGATTAGGTTTAACTCAGTTAGCAATAAAATAATGTTGTGCAATTTGTGACCCAAATGTAAAACATTTAAATTCAAATTTAACACTTACAATATTTGCAAATATACACCACTGTTCAAAAGTTCATGGTCCGCAATTTTTTTTTATTAATTAGTTCATTAAATGTTTTTTTTTCCAGCAAGGATGCATTAAATTGATAAAAACTGACAGTGACTTAAAAAACTGACAAAGACTTAAAAATTTATATTTCAATTAAACCAAATTCAATTAAATATTATTTCATAATATAATTTTTCTTACTATATGTTTGAGCATAAGAGACTTTATTCAGGAAAAAAAACAATTCTTGCTGATCCCAAACTTTTGAACAGTAGTGCAAGCCCAGAGTCAAAATGTAAAAAGATTACATTATGGAAGTTTCAAAGGGATTTGGATTTCATACATCACACATTACCACTAATTAACACTAGCTACAGTCTGGAAGCTACAAAAAAATGGAATTTCTAATTCAGGGAGCTTAAACAGAGATCACAGAATAAAAGCATGCCCAGACTAAACAGCTTTATTTCTGCAGTTTCTCCTTACCGCCCTGAACCCCGTATCGGGTGGGCGTACTTTTCTCCCTGAAGACATTGGGGTTCCTGGACAGCACCGTCTGTAGCAGTAGAGGCACATCTCCTTCCGGGTCATCACTGCCCATGTTGTCCTTCAGCTCTCTGCATGTAAACCCACAAAGACTGAATAAAACGCACAGATATTTTACATATGTAAAATAACCACATTTGTTGAGGATGCACTGAAGGAAGGAGGCTGAGGTGAGATACCCACATGTGCTCGGTGGACACCTGGTTGAGGCTGTGAGCCAGCTGGGACACAAGAGCGTCATCCCGCCGGGACAGCAGACAGCTGACCTCCTCAGCGATCCTCCCATTATATAGCAGGCTTTTAGTGGTGGTGGCAGGTAAAGGGGAAGGGAGAGGCAGTTGATTTAACACTGAGAAATAAACACACACAAAAAATGAGTAATCACAAGAGGAGGCATGAAATATTTCACTCATTTCTTCGGGACATCCCGTTTCGATCCAGTCACAAAGAAAATTATTGCCTGTACAAAACAAGTCCAAGTCCTATCGATTTAAAAGGTATGAACAAACATCTAATCAGCATCTTCGATAGCCAATCAAAAGACGGAATTCATCAGTATATATCATCTGGATGAATATTTACACCGATTTTGATGGTACACCAATTAATTTTAACACCCAAAGAGAAATCAATAGTACTTTTAATAAATGTGTTTATCTGTGTATGACAAAAAGACACTTTATCATGCATTAGGGTGTTCTCCCTCTTATGGTGGCCACTATGTTAAAGTCAAATGATAAGCTGAAGATTACTCTTGATGGTACTCCTATTATCTGATAATGACAATTTTTGTATTATTTACTTTATATTCCTAAATGTGTTTAAGAGAAACAGTGTGTATAAATAATTTGTTAAGGGAGGTTTGTTATACTTACGGTCAGTGAGGCTTGCGATCCCAGCGAGAGTGGTGATAGGAACATGAGGCATATCCCCATTCATGCTGAAGAAGGGCAGGGAGCTCGCGTGGATGCACAGGTCGCTCAGTGTCGCTGCTCACTGATCCACCTTTACATCTTTCGCTGCAAGAGGAAGACAAGGACATGATGACATCATCATCATCATCATCATCATTCAGTATTATGAGAAGTTTCTTTTCTGACATTTGGAAACAATAGCACCTTATTGCACTTAAAATACTTTTAGGAATATAAGTGCTATGTTGCTAGGAAACCAGAGAACAGTGCAAATCAAGTTATTACAGTTCTGATGACACTAGTTTTTATTTACTTCATCCTGTCACTTTAGTTTAATATTTCATAAAGAGGTTTGTATTGTGTTTCAAGCTTTTTTTCTTTTTTTTTGTATACTACCATAAAAAAAAAATCCTATATACTTTTATTCAACAAGAATGCATTTATTTAATCAAAAGTGGCAATCTTACAAAAGATTTATATTTTAAATGCTGTCTTTCTATTCATCAAAGAATCCTGAAAAAGGGTTTCCATAAAAATACTAAGCAATACAGACATTGATCATGTGACACTGAAGCCTGGAGTAATGATGCTGAAAATTCAGTTTTGCCATCCAAATAATTAATTATTAAGTTTTAAAATATATTAATATATAAAAGTAATTTTAAACATTACTGTTTGTACTGTATTACTGACCAAATATATGCAGCCTTTGTGCATATAAGCTTTTAAAACATTTAAGAAAAATCTTACCAACCCTAGACTTTAGGTCTAACTAGTTTTGCCTCCATAACAGAAATGATAACTTTGCAAACATCAGGTTTTCCTCATAGCATTACCACTAGATTCAAAATAACCCAGTGTTTTATTAAACATGACACTGATTGCTAGCACTGACATCTGGAAATCTGGAATGTAAAACATAAAAACACCCCCAAAAATTGTGCCATATTCATAAAAACCAAAACCTTAATTTTAAACTTACCATATGCATTATGCACAGAACAAAAGAGGCACCAAGCAAAGGCCAAAACTACACGCGCATCTGCTCATCAAATGGGCTTTATTTTGTAGTTGCCCCTCCCCCCATGCGTCTAAAACTGCCTGCACTCCTCTAGGAGGGCTTCCCATCAGGCAGTGGGACAGGCTGCAGGAGACACGGTCCTGTTGAAACAGGAGGATCTTCCCCAGACGGTTGCAACAAATTTAGGAAAACCAAGAGTTTGGCTTCAGCTGCTCAAGAGCCAATCATTTCCTCTAGCAAACCAGTCTCAGTGAGATTCCAACATCAGTTCCAAAACATAAAAGACGAGCAGCTGCCTGTGGATGCCCCGCATTTTACTGCTACAAGAACAACTGGAAGCATTGGAATGGAGGAAACATTCAGAAAATACAACTAAAAACAAAACATTACATGAGATGAATTGCATTTTCTTTTTATGATAATGGCCTATGTAAACAAGAACAGAAATTGACCAATATTATAATTGTTTTTTGTTGTTGTTTTTAAAAACCACTACTGATTGTTTTTTAAATTATTTAAAAAAATAAAAATAAAATTGAGGGCTTTTTTATTATTATTAATATTACTATTATTAATTTAAACAATGTTTTAGACATACACATTGCAATGCAAACATTTTATTATTATTATTATTAACAAAATAATGATTATTACAATTAACAATATTAATATTAATTGAATTCTCAATTAATATCATTTAATAATAAACTAATTTTCATATTATGTACATTAAATTTATTATTAATAGTAATAATAGTATTACGCAATTGTAATCATTTTTATTTTTGATATTATTATTATTATGCACAAAAAAAATGAATGAATATTGTTATTTACATTTAGAGATTATTTGGAGAATACACACTGCTAGTGAACTTTCTGAATGAACCTTTACCATTCAAGAACTTCAAGTACAATTGTATATAAACAGTAAGACTAAGAATTTGCAGAATAATCCACTAATTCTACAAGTGGTTCTAGCAGGCGGTAAACGCTAATTGATGGACACAATTACATAATATTCAGGCCATAATTACACAACAACAAATAAAAAAGGACTATACATTGTGCAACACAAATATAGATGTGCAGTGGTAGACAGAGCTTTCACATACACACAGTTTTTGGACTACACATATAAACCAGTATAGCTCAAACTTGATTGATACTCCCAACCAAACAGATCCTGACCAGTTCTCGCTCTCTCTATTTCCCTATCTAGTTTGGGTGACTCACCAGGAAAAGTGCTAATGTGAATACAGCTACTTATTATTACACAAACATTTATCCAAGTAAAAATGAAAAACAACAGGAACAAATGTACAGCAAAAGCATCAAATTATGTTGAACTGGCAAGTCATTTAAAGTTCATCTTAAGACAAGCTTCATCATGTCTGTTAATTTATTAAAGGTAAATAAATATAGGTCTCCTGTATGAAATCTCACTCCCAGATTACAGCCACAGCTCAATGTTTCTGCAGCACCAGCTGCTCCAATAAAACACCACAGCAATTTAAACCAACAAATCTGACCAGTCTGGTCATAAACGCGAGCGGGTTCAACTGTAATCCCTTCTCAGAATCTACTGTTATGAAGACAGAATATTGTCAACGAACACAGGACTTTAAATTTACTTTTGTTTTTTGTTCTGTGCACGTTTTGGATATCAACTGCTAAAGCTAACTGAATCCTAACAGCATTTCATTTTTCAATCAATCATTCATTCATTCAATCTTAGCAGCCATAAGGACGCTTTCAAACTCAAATTGCATTTTTTTAAACCAATAAAGCCTCAAAATTTGGTTTTAAAATATAAAAAAATAAAAGATTTTCTATAACGATAACTATTTAGATATGAGTTATTGAAAGTTTTTGTTTTATAAAAGACTGATCATTGTATTCTGTTCTTTAGAAACACATATGAGCATTATACATGTTTACAATATTTGTGTGTATTACTAATCTGACTATAACTTCACTCATTTGATATATGCTTTAAACAGTAAACAAGCATACCGTATATACTTATTTCATATTCACATTAGAAAATGAAAATTATACTGAACTGCAGGTAAAACCCTTATGCATAATAGTTATGAATTTTTGGATGCCAGGATTGTTCAATACAAGAGTAGAGTGTATTGTTTGCTTTTTATTTTGACAGATTCCCAAAGGTTTGCTATAATTAGATATTGTGGATCTCATTAATAAAACTATTCTGATGTCTAATAAATTCAGCTTTAAGAAGGGAGTATTGTTTATTCTGATGAATAGTTCATCGGGTTTATTATTTAATCTAGATGGTTATGATATTGTTTACTGAGCAAAATGCTAAATAAGAGGAGAGTTTTGGTTTATTCTCACAAAAGGCTAATAAGAACTGCTTAAAATGACTATTGTTTATACTCTGATGGCTATTAAGTTTTGTTCGAACATGAGAGTATTGTTCATTATGATTTATAGTTCATATGGATTGTTCTGATATGATTTTGTGTACTCTGACAGATGCTGGAAACGGTTTTACTCTAAAAGCAAAGCATTGTTTACTCTGATGGAAGGTGAATGAGGTTTACTCTGAGAGGACAGTATTGTTTACTCTGGTCTGCGGATCTGCAGGCCTGTATTAGTCTTATCTCCAGGCTTCAGATTAGCTGCACACCTGCATCTCCAGATGAACCCCCTGGACCGGCTGAGTCCGTTTAAACGGCCCTTTTTTGGCCTTAGTTCGCGAACCATTCGAACCGCGGACTCGCCTGCGGGCCCGCACCGAGCTAACGCGAATGCTAACGCGGAGCGACGGCTGCACAACAGCGATAACCTTTTTGAAAGTCCGAAGCAGTCCCACCCCGAGAACGGGCTACTGTGCTTCCCCGCTCGCAACCAGCGAAACGGCCCGTCGCATTTACCTGAGGCTCTGTTGTTGAAAGGTGAAGGTGGAGGTGGAGGGTTCGGGCTCGCTGTGTCCCTCTCACAACAATAATCCGGGTTCCACCGCTTCCTCTCACTGCGAACATGAAGACGGACTGGAGGCGGTCATTCCTCTCGTAGGCGCCCGCGGAAGCTCGCACTTTACTCCGAACTATGGCTGAAAAAGATTCGGTGCTGAGAGGCTCCTGGGCGCTCATAAAAGAATCCACACAGACTCCCTCTCTCTCTCGCAGAACAAAATGCCGACCGGAAGCACTGCTGCAGGAATGACTCCCTCCATCGGCGCCGAACCAACCAGCAGCGACCCGCTGACTTCCGCTGCCTGCTCTCCTCCCCTTCCCTCCTTCTTCCATCCACCGCTTCCCGTCCTCTCCTCGATCATCATCCACTCTGTTTCCTTCTCCCTCCTCTCTTCTTTTCTCCTCATTCACGCTTTTGCTTTCTAGTAATCATTAAATGTGTATAAATAAAGTGGAGGCTTATTAGGAAAATACACTTTTTTAATTTGAGGCAAGACGCTACAGCAAAACCATTGTTTTTGAACGCAGTCAGTCAGTGATTTTGCGATGTTTTGCTTAAGACACATAAAAGTGTTTAATTTATTAAATTAGATTTGTTTGCGTCTGTAGATTTCGATTACAATACAATAAAGGACGTTCTCTCATTTCTTTCATGTAATGAGCCAGACATCACTTCAGTAGCATTTATATACAGAAGTTTTTTAACATATACATTTGTTCATATATCCTTCTCCTGATTTATATAAACATTTTTTTAAGGAACCTGGGTTTGAGTACATTTCAGACTTTTGTTCAGGAAACATGCAAATTAGTGCTTTTTAATTAGATAATGCATAATTTGCATATTTAAACATAACAGGATACTTTAAATGCACATATCAATTAAAAAATTAATAAAAAAATAACCATAAAATAAGAATTTTCTATTATTTTTTAATAATAATAATAATATTAACGTAGATTATACACGAATATTTGACAATTATATTGTACCAATGTGTTTTTGTTCACGTACGCCAGCTCAACTGCGCCCTCTCACGGTACTACACTAGAAATGTCCGTGATGTTAATAAATATGTTATGCCAGTAAATATGACTTCTGTAATCTCGGTAAGGGCACATACTTTAACTCGTAATTATTAAACATTTGAACCTGGAAAAACGATGCATTTCACTGAACACCTGCTGACTTTTTGTGACAACATACCCCAGCGTCAAGACATATTGTAATACTGAATGGGACAAATTGTCAAAATGGAACATGCAACTAAATAACATCTACATGCTTTGTGGCACAATTAAACATTACAACTTTTATTGAACAGCAAAACTGTAAAAAGGTCATGCACAAAAATTGAAAAGCCATTGGCCAACAATTAGGATAAACTTATGCATTTATACTGGAATTTCAATCTTGAGGACAGAATCTTCAAAATATTCTAATATAGGAGGGTTTTTAAATAGATACAGAAAACAAACATTTGTGTAACTGGACATTTAACTCAAAAATGTGCATTAACTTTGTTTGAATGTAGCGCTTTTGTTTGTCTGAAGAAAACCATTAACCACTAGATGGAAGCATAAGTCCATTTAGAACGATCCACTAAGTAAGTTTTTATTTATTTATTTATTATGGTGTGGAGTATAAGTTTGTCTTGGTCTTTTTCATTAATATATTTATTATATCCCTCTTTATATTTATTAGGCTAATTCTCCAATCTCATAGCAGAGTTTGTTGAAAACTACTCATCAATCATCAGAAAAAGAAACATTTTCACGCAATGCATCGCCACTCTCCATTTTATTCAAAACTATATTTAACACACAACATCCGTATGCTCTTTATTCTATAGTTCTAATCACCCATTTTGCTTTTTATGGACTTGACAGGAAATATACAGCAACATGAAAAAGGCAAACAAATATAAGATCACAGTTTCCAGCGGAGTAGGCTACATGTGAGTCCAACCTGTGTCTATACCACATTTTCAAAAGATTTACAGTTTTCAGAATAATTCAGATCTGTATGTCATTGCAACCGTGGGACTGTAAACATTAAGTCCATTTTCCTACAATTAATGATCAGTAGCAGCTGCATATTATTTCTATTTATCGTTAATGTTAGCAAATGGCAATACAAGGGTCAGTGGATGAACTATAGCAAAATAAAAAAAAATCTCATAAATGCATAAAAGTATGTGTGTGTTAGGATTAGTTGTGTGGAGCTGCTGAGAAAACACAAATATCTGCTGTAATAGCTGCTGAAATACTGAGTCTTCTCATACATAAAGATGTGTAAATCAGCTTTCAAAGTTAAACATTTTCTCTTGATATTTACAGTTTGACATAGGCTATCTTATAAAAGTATTTAATCCTGGAATCCTGCCATCATACTCGTTCATTAAACAAAGTGTAATGAACTTCTGTCTGTTCATCAGATGAATAATTTACTGACATTCATTTCTGCTTAAAATCAGTTCAGTCATGACTCATGACCCTGCTCATTCTTAACACTCTTACGGTTTAAATCTTGCTGCTTGTATTATAGCGCATGTAACAAACGCTTGTCACCAACATACCAATGCCCTCCACATAGATTCACATTTCAGCTAATTATTAAAATAATGAAAAATAAAAACAATTTTGTCAAGGTAAAACTCTCCTGTCAAATCAATGTAATAATCGGTATGACCTGGAGACACGAGACAAAAGCACAAAAACAAAATTACAGTAAAAGGTCAAAAGAAGTTTGAAAATGAAATATTCAAAATCAAAAGTAAATATACATATACAATGCCCCTTAAAATATTTAGACACTTAATCAACACTTCAAAAACATATTAATTTTATTGCATACTGTAAAGAGCTAAATATCAAACCAAGCAACAACTTATAGCTTTTCTCAAAACTGATCTCACTTTTTTAGTCATTTTTGTGAATGCATGAAGTTAAGTGTAGTTCATATCCATAATTATGAATATTATTCCAAGTTTGACAACCAGAAAGTGTCCAAATGCTTAAATACCATACTTATACTATATTTCCTTGAAATAAATGCCATTTAATTTGATATTTTCTCATTAAAAGCAATGAAATTCCTATATTTTTAAGTGTATCTTAAGTGTTAATATATTTTTAGGGCCACTGTACATATACAAACACACAACAAATCCTTGGTTGGGGGTTGATTATGCATTCTCTACATCTTGGTCTCGCTGTCTTGCAGTTTCTCGTTCTCATATTCGTTCTCCTGACGGATCACCTGATAAGGTTTCTTCACTTCATTCTCCTCCAGGACTGAGCTCCCCAACTCCACATCGCAGTTCTGAAGCTCATCTTTGGACAGGAACTCTATGATTCCAGCTCCTATAGAGTCTCCCAGGACGTTGGTTGTTGTGCGGAGTCGATCACTGTAAGTGCAAAGGAAAAGTGAATAAAAGAGGAAATGAAGAACCTATTTATTGAGACTGTAAATATCAGCGATACTTGTTTAGTTGTAAAAAAGTTTCCTACTTTCATCTCAGTGTTCATCCTAGTTTAAAAAGAGACTCTTTTAGCTGTGTAACTTATCTGGAATGATTAATTTGACTAGCCTAATTACGTTTCTATGTTAAAACCAACTGAATTGCATGAAATTCACAGGGGAAAAAAATGGAGCAAGTCGCATGGGAACAGATAAAAAAAAGTGTGTCACCTGGGTTGATAATGGAAAAAGAAATGAGTCCCAGGAAAGATAAAGTGCCAAACACAGTCACTTTTCATTCTTGTTTTGCCTTATTTTGCAACATGCCATTGCAATGTGCCATTGTTTCCTTTTAAACCAAATCAAATTAAGATTCTAAAAAGGGTCACTCACAGGAACCAATCAACTGCAATGATGAGGGAGATGTCATCGGTCGGGAGTCCGACGGAGGTCAGCACAATAACCATGGTGACCAGACCAGCCTGAGGGATGCCGGCCGCCCCGATGCTTGCAGCAGTCGCTGTGATGCTGTATTATTAAAGACAATATTAGTCACGCTCAAAAACTTCATTCCGTTTTCTTAACAAATTACTTAAAATAACCCACCTAATGGTTATGATCTGCCCAAAGTTCATTTCCATGTTGTTAACCTGCGCGATAAAGATGGCTGCCAGGGCTTCATACAGCGCTGTTCCATCCATGTTGATCGTGGCTCCAACAGGCAGCACGAATCGAGTCACGCGTTTATCGACTTTGTTATTCTCCTCTAGGCATTTGAAGGTAACTGGAAGAGTGGCTGAGCTGGGAGATTTAAACAAAATATATGAAAAAGTCAAATGAGAGTAAAATATTCCTGATTTTGAGAGCTTGACATCGTCGGATTTACCTGGAAGAGGTACCAAGAGCTGTGATGAGGGCCTGCAGCAAACCCGTGATGAAGACGAAGGGGTTCTTCCGCGTGATGACGAAGAACAAAGTCGGCAGAACGATCATGCCGTGTATCATGAGGCCGATTATCACCGTAACCGTATACATGCCGAGCTGACCACCCATTTGAGTGATGTCATCCATCTCCACGATTTTACCAGCAATCAGAAAGAGGATACCAATAGGTGCATACCTGGGAATAGGGTATGGTGTTTAAAGATACATTCACATTCATTCAAGTTTGTTATTTCTGTTTTATTTTGAACCACGGAAGCAGCACTTGTTAATAAGGTTTCCCGAAACGTCAATGAGTTACACATGCGATGAAAAAGGGGTCATGAAAAAGGGTCACACAAAATGAGAGCACAGGGCACATTTCTGTCCAGACAAACGGGAACTTCATCTATTTTTATAGTAAGGTGAAATTATTTTTGTAAGTTACTTACATGACAAGCAACCAAAATGTAGTTATTCTTCTGGAGGGGGATTTTTGTTATTTCAAAACAAAGCAAGTCATCCTCATGAATGAAATTCCAATAAATAAAAACCAATAAATTCGAGGAAAAAAAAAAAAATATTCATTATGGTTTTGAAATGATAATGGTTCATATTTACATACTATCATTCAAAAGTTTAAGGTCTGTAAGATTTTATTATGTTTTTGAAAGAAAAACTGACCAAGGTTTAATTTATCTGATAAAAATACAGTAAAAACAGTAATATCGTGGAATAATGTTAAAATTTAAAAACAACCTTTTTCCATTTGATTATATGTTGAAATGTAAATTATTCCTATGATGGTAAAGCTGAATTTTCAGCATTATTACTCCAGTTTACAGTGACACATGTCCCTTAAGAAATCATTATAATATGTGACTCTGGATCACAAAACCAGTCATAAGGGTCAATTTTATTTATTTCTGAATAAATAAGCTTTCCATAGGTGTATGGACAATATTTGGCTGAGATACAACTATTTGAAAACCTGGAATCTGAGGGTGCAAGAGTGCAAGAGTTAATTACCTTTAAAGTTGTTCAAATGAAGTACTTTGCAATGCATATTTCTAATCAAAAATTAAGTTTTGATATATTTACAGTAGGAAATGTACAAAATATCTTTATGGAACATGATCTTAACTTAATATCCCAATTATTTTTGGCATAAGAGAAAAATTGATAATTTTGACCCATACTGTATTGTGTATTGTTGGCTATTGCTACAAATATACCCCATGACTGGTTTCGTGGTCCAGGGTCACATGTGCTGATCTTATTATTATCAATGTTGAAAACAGTTGTTCTGCTTAATATGTTTGAGGAAATCATGACACATTTCAGGAAAATATTTTCAATATTGGTTAACAGCAGAATTAAAAGCTAAATCGATTTAGGAAACACTTGATCAAATGTTACATTCATTCTTGAAGTTTATTGTAAACTCATGTTTAAAAATAAGGAACGGATATTGGAAAACCCGCTTTAGGCTACATCAACACAGTTTTTAATGTAGTTGACTTTTTCAACACTGTTTGTGTGTCAGGAATCACTCACCACATAATAATAGCAACAAGTCGCATGATGGCCTCGTTGAGGGAGTTGAAGAAGTCTCTGAGAGCCTGTCCCTGTTCCTTCATATTCCCAATGATCAAGCCGAAGAACATTGAAAACACCACCAGCCCGAGGGCATTGACCCCGCTGGTGGTGCCCGAGAGAGGGATCACCTCCTCTTGGGCAATCTCCTGGGTAGCGTTAGTTAGGTTGAATATCGAATCATTTATGATCTTCACGTAAATGACCCTCTTGCCATATTGGGTCTTAAACTACAGGAGAAGAAGAGAAGAAGAGTTTTTTTTTCGGATGTAGGGATTTGGATTGCTAGAAAGGTTCTACAGAAAGACTCTTTTCGATATTTGTGAGACACGTTTTTTTTTTTTTTGATCTGGTTGACTACAGGGTGTCCCTGCGGAGTGTGTCCGGACAGACTGTGAGCCACTGCCAGGCTCTTCAGTGTCATTATATTTCCATTTCTGTGCCTTTATATCCGACTGTGGCACCATTACAGCTCTGCCAAAACTCTCAGTCGGTCCAAACACAGCTGTGGATCGAACTCAAGCCAGACTCTCAAAATGCTAAGTGGAAAATATCTATTATTTACATGCTAAGTTAACTGGCTTGGGCCAGCAGGAGGAGAAATGAAACGTTGTCAAGACTTGTGAGCGATATTGGTATAATCATAAATTCAAGGCCTCCCAGAAAAACATTTTGGATCCAAGAGTGATCAATTTTAAGCTTTTGTCCTTTGAGATGTTATCAAATCTAATGATAAATTGACTTCCTGCTGAACAGAAAAACATATTAGAACTTCATAACACTCAAAATATTATATATCTATACCATATATATCTATATATTATATATCTATGACCAATTATTGTACACCATGCACATAGATTCTATTCTCTGAGAGTCTTTATACAACATTTTAATTTTTTTTTTTTTTTTTTTTTTGCAATAAATAATTGGTAATTATGACTGAATGACTCTGAATAACCCAATACAACTTTTTTAACTTCTGTTATGGTGCCCCTCACATTTTTGTAAATGTTTACCCTTAGAAAAATGCTAAATGTAATTCACATCTTTCACATTCACACAATTTTTTGTGGCAATTTAGAGTTACATGAAAATAATACAATATATACATTATTTTATATATAATTGATTAAATGTGTATTTTTTTCTTTTTGAGATATTTTTATTTTATTGTATTTTTTCCTGTTTAGTTTTTTGCGAAGAAACAACATTGTGTTACAGTGAAATAACTTTTTGAATACATTTTTAGTATTAAATTAAATCAAATTTGTATTTTAGTAATGAAGATTTTAGCCAAAAAAAAAATTTTTTTTCCTTTTTTTACCATTGCTTTTTAATAATGTGTGCAACAGAAGGAGATAGTATTTAATAAATCTTTATGATTATCTAAAATGGTATTTTAAAAAAACACACAATTTTGAATAATAGGATCATGTGAAAAATATTCTCACCTGTTGAGTGCAGGCCTGAACCAGATTGGGAGGAAACATGTTTCTGCAAAAGAGTGTATATAATGAATAAAGTCACTGGTTCATATCAGTATTTTGGAGAAACCGATGGACTAAACCTGTCCATTACCTGATGAGGTCAAGAAAGGCATCGGCTGGGCTGACCTGCTGGATCTTCTGCTGTTTAGCGAATTCATCCTTTGAGCCTTTGCCCGGGTGGATAATCAGAACCATAATGATGCCGATGAACACTGCGATGAAAGTGGTGGTCATATAGTATATGACTGCACGCATGCCCATCTTTCCAGAGGCCCGTCTGTCCAATGCTGCCATGCCTAGACCGAAAGAATTAGAATTTAGTATTTTGTTTCTATGAGAATACCATGGGGCTGTGTTTCCCAAAAGCATTGTAAGCCTAAGTTGATCACAGCTCCATGTACTTTAGCTTACAATGCTTTTGGGAAATGCAGCCCAGGTCTTGTACTTAGATTTAAATCCAAAAATCTCACCAGAAGTTGTACAGACATGAAGATATGTGGTGGTTGTGAAAGACAAAAGATTCATGACTTAATCTTCACTTAGCTGAAAAGTACTATATCGCTTGACTTTAAAAGTGTCTTAGGATTAATTGCAATCATTGTAGAAGTCAATGGAGCAAAAAGACTTGACTTGCCAAAACAAATTAAGGTTTGAATTTTGAACAAGTCAGAGGCCTTTCTGCAGCCTTGATCCCCAGAGCAGAAAGAGAAAGCAGCTATTGTTTGGTCCTCTCGTCCTCCTGGGGGCCCAAACTTCAGCATCTTTTAAAGTTCAGCCTCTCACTTGACAATTTACTGTTCATCCTCCATCTCTCTCGACCACACTCTCTCACTCTCTTGATCTGCATTCGTTCATCTCTCTCACTCTCAGACAGGCCTGGGAAATTCCTCCACCTTTCCGTGTTTCAGCGGTCATGCCACCCTCTCTATGTCTCCACAGCAACAGCAAACAGTCTCCCAATGCACTTGTACCAAACTAAAGAAATGACTCATGTTTTGCAGTAACAAAGAAGTGAATAAACAAGACAGCCCCCTCTCACACCCAAGTGTGCCACAATTACAGAATAAAATGTCCAAATAATAAGAACAAAAATAATAATAATTATTATTTTATTATTTATTTTTTTTACTTTTAATAGAAGCATAAAGAGGTCACTGTCTACAAACCAGAAAATTGTGCCCAGTGTAATGCTATGAGATCTGAACAAAAAACAAACAAAAAAACAAGGTGACGTCATTGCTGTTCAGTCAGCTCCATGTTAAGTCTTTCTGTGTCACTAATTGTCTGAGACCTATACATTGACTTTATGCATTGAATTCGGAGGCATTTTAATTCTTGAGTTACTTTGTGTTGGCATTAATTGGCCACTAATTTCCTTCCTCTTTATGCTTCTTTTCATCCCTTTCTCTTTCACAGAATTATTTTAAAAGTCAAGCCACTCCCTCTATTTCAAATTCACGTCATTCTCACGTTCTCATTCTTTTAATGACTTGGTTTTATTATGTCCTCACATCACTATTTGCCTTTTCATTATAAGCAGGTATGTCAGTTAAATTCTCAGGGCCTGGGACAACATTTTTATAGATGGATCCCATTAGCCCAGACTCAATGAGCAGCTAGACTATTGAGGATTTCGTTGGACTCTCTTAATCATATAGCCTGGGACAATGCCCCAGTTGCTCCACCCATTTTTCTTCTATACTTTCCATAAAGAGTTAAAATTTTCAGTTATGACTTAAGTTCTCTGTTATTGCTGTAGATTGTTGTAACATATTTGATTTAAAATCTACAGTCAGACTGTTGCATGACACATTTTTTTAATCAAAACAATAAAGTATCATACCTGTAATCAAACTTGAGATTAGAAGGGGAAGCACTAGCATCTGCAGCATACGCATCAACAGCTCGCCAGGAAAGGAGAAATACTTCACTTCTCTGTATGACATTTTATATGACCGCAAAGCAAAACCCAGCATGATACCTGAAAAAATTTAATAAAAGCATTTCAAAAATCAAAAATACATTTAAAGGCATCCATTGTCAAAAGGATTTTTGGTTTAACAGCAAACTAGTGGTAGGTTGTTAGGTTGTACAGTAGATTTGTGTCCTTGACCAAGACCCTAACTTCAGGTTAGATGACTTCTTTAGATGGTTAGAGCAAACTTTCATACTTGAAAACTTCCTGAACGAAAATAATTTCACTAAACCAGGTACACTGACCAAAGACCACAGCTCCAATGGTTAAGAGCACAAAAGCATTTCTTCTCAGAAAGGTCTTCACATCATCTTTAGTGATGTCCTCCACTTTCTTCTTCGCCTTTAGGGAATGCAGGTGAATTCCCTCTCGGATCTGCTGCACGCGATTGCGCGACCGCGGCTTCTCCCCAGTGCTTTTGGTCATGCTGGTGGTGTCACTCAACACACTCTGTTCAAAGTAGCTTGCCTGAACCGGTGACCCAAAAGAAACCTCACAAGAAGAAGAAAAAATGAGACAAACTCTATCAAGCACACCCACTGATCTAAATCCCAAATCCTTGATTTAAAATGGGAAAGACAGCAAAAAATAATGGAAAACCAAAATGCAACCTAAAAAATGTGCAGTAGGGGAATTCATTGGAAATAACTTAATTTATATGCACAAATAATTATATGCCTATTTTAAAATATATGATAAATGCAAGGACATTCCATGTAAATGGCAGCTTTTTTACTGAATTAAAACTATATATATATATTTATAATTTAAACTATGTAACATGCAATTAAATTTCAGAATCTTTTTTAAATTAATATTTGAAATGATAAAATAAATGCATGATTTTTATTACTAAAAACTAAAAATAAATTCACACACGTTTTAAATATATATATTCTATGCAATTATATTATGCAAATGAAAGCTTTTTTATTATTATATATTGCATTTTATAGGCAATTAAATTTCATGTAAATTTAAGTTTTTTTTACTTTACAAATGAAAAATGAATTCATAAGACCTACAGTTATTTGATCTTGTAGCTTGTAGCTGAGGTTCATCAATTTAGTGTGAACCACATAAAATATGTGTATTTAAATTCTACAGAATGCAAATACTGTCATTTATAATTAAATCGGATTTCCAGGTTAATGGTGCTCAGAAAAAAAATGCTCCATAGCTATAAGTAGCTGAGAGAAGAAGAGCTGCTTACCTGCTTCCAGTGAGCTCTTGTGCTGAGTGATGCCCTGAGTGATCAGAGTTAGAAAGTTTATGCTGGGAATTTAATAACCTTCCACCAGTAAGAAGCTCCTGATGCTCAAGATCTCAGAAGGGGAGGAGCTTGCGAACTCCAAATAGGAGATGCTCAAGACACTTCAAAGGGGGGCCCAGTGGTGGTACAGTACATGAATGATGGAATGGCAGAAGGGTTCATGCTTGATTCTCACATTAAAATAAATGAAACTGTTAGAATATACCAATTTGAAAACCCCATGACCCCAGTCATGTCTCTGTGACATCCAATGCTAAGCATTCAGAACTCACATCGTGTTTGACATTTAATCCTGAGAGACGGTTTCAGGGGTTGAGAATAAACTCGTTCTGTGATTTGGGGGGCGAGGAATAACGCTCTCGGCTGTTTTTTTTCTATTCAGATGACACTCGTGATGGGACTTCCTGTGGGGTGAGAGTTCTTTCACACACTCACCTCTCCCACAGGTCGCACAAAAAGACCTTCCCTCATTCACTAGTGTGTGAACCGTTCACATCCCCGGAGGTGACGTCACTGCTGTGTCATTTACATTTGGAGTGATTTAAACCAATTAAAGGTTTCATTCATCTCGTGCACATCAGGTGAAAAATATTTTGGACATATTTGATTCTATTGGACTGCACAGGGCAGCAAATATAAATGAAATAAAATCTAACATTTTAAACCCAATTGCTTAAAATAATTTATTTTATTTTATTGGACAAATAATAGGGTGACCAATAGCCTAAAATATTTTGGACACGTTTTTCAAAAACATTTTTAATTTTAATTTAATTTTATATAAAAGTAAGATTTTTCAATATTTTTGAAAGAAGTCTGTTAAGCTGAGGCTGCATTTATTTAATCAAAAATACAGTAAAAACAGTAATACTGTTAAATATAATCACATTTTAAAATAACTGTTGTCTAATTTAAATACTCCTGTGATGCAAAGATGAATTTTCAGCATAATTATTCCAGTCTTTAGAGTCACATTGTTCTTCAGAAATCATTCTAATATGCTGATTTGGTGGTGCTTAATAATCATATTTTTATTATTATTGCTGGTTAAAACAGTTGTGCTGCTTCATATTTTTGTGGATTTAAAAAAATAATAATTTATTTGAAACGTATATATTTTGTAACATTGCAAATGTTGAATTCATTGAATTGCATCTCTGATGAACCAAAGCATTAATTTCTATATTAAAGAAATCTTTTTGAATGGTAGTGTAGTTGTTTTCGCCGCGTTTGCGATAATGTGTCTTAGAGCTGGTCTGGAATGTTGAATTGACCAATCAGCATCAAGGCCTGAAACTATCCATTTGATGGTGTCATTTTTATTTGATTGCTCATTGACCCAGAAGCATATTAAGGTTTTACATGTATCTCCAGTCCTGAGTTCATGTGAATGAGGTTATGATGTAGGCCTAGGTCTCTGTCCTTTCTCAGAATAAGTTGGTCCTCTTCACTGGGCTCTTGGAATGTCTCTGCTTTTATCCAGTCTCTGTGAGAGTAATCATAAACAGTGCTCGCCTTGAATGTGTAATTCGGACCAAACACTTCCAGACCAGTAACCACCCTCTTCCCCATCACCCACCCGTTCCCTCTCTCTTCCCGGCAGACAAAAGAGATGAAGCACAAAAGACGCTTTCAGCCTTTCTGCTTACAGTTTCGAGGGAGAGAATGTGAAGACTGGTAGATTTGGGGAAGCAGGGCAGTTGGGTGAGTGCACTGGTTTCCCAGAACTTGTTGAGTCTGAGAGTTTTGATGGAGTAGAATAGAGCCACAGCACCTGAAGGTATCGCTTTTCCAGTCCATATGAAACAGCTGAACTCACTCAAAGCATCTGATATCACTTGTTTCAGGCATATTTTCTCTTGACTCTCACCCATAAACTTTAAAGAGCCAGTTTTAAACTATAAAGGGCATCTTTTATTTCTAAAGTATTGTTATAAATATATTTAAAGAAGATTTTATGAATAAATACCTGTAAAAAATCTATTGCAAAATCTATTCTCTTTTCTTGCATATGATACCTTATTCTCTTGACAAACTAGATTACCTAAATATTACTATTACTATTAATATTACTATTATTAATATTACATATTTTATTTTAATTTAACTACAAATGCAATTTATTTATTTGGTTGTTTATTTATTGGAGATCCTGCATCTCTGCACTTTGCTCCAAAATGAATTTATTAATTACTATTTTGTATAATTAATAAAAAATAAATTACATTTTATTTAAATAAATACAAATATTTTATTTCATAAATGTTATTTAAATTAATTAATTAATTTTTATATTTATTTATATTTGCCTTTAATACATATCAATGCAAATATTATATTTTGGAAATGTTATTTTAATTTATTTTATTAAATAAATCAATTCTCTGAGTCTCTACAATTTGTTCTAAAAATCATCAAATGTTAAATTAAACAAAATACAATTTTCAGGATCTACTCTAACCCCAAATCTTGGTATTGCTGGTAAGCTACAAGAAATGATTGTAGAAACTGTTGATATACAGTAAGAATACAAAGCTAGTTTGTGGTTATATTCATCTGAAAGTCTATGGTAGATATGTGAGACCTACTAGGGTCTTTAATCAGAAGACAAAAACATCTCAGTTTGTTCTCCATTCAGTCACATTACTGTCTAGGAGAAAGAAAAAAAATCTATGTTTTCTTTTTAAATGTATTTTGAAACCATTTTATTCACAATTAGACAAAAAAAGTGGGCTATAATCTATCGCTGACATAAAATAAAAGTGCCAGGATGACAGAAGGAAGGGTTTTCCAGCGTCTCTGTGAGCTGAGGGGCTTTAGAGACCCACTGTGATGAGCAAACTCAGTGTGTCTGCCGGCATCAATGGCTTATCACCCAGCAACCATTCAAGCCATTAGCAGAGATTCTGCTCATTCACCATGCATTCAGCAGGTCCACAGGGATGCCGCTTTGTGCAAAGAGGCTCTTTGCCCTCACAAAACAAAACTTCATATAGAAAAAACTCCAGATAATCAAAATGGGAGCAGGAAGAGAATAATCCATATATGTCACTCTGTCTTTATTTTTATGAGTTTTATGCAAAAGAGTTGGTTCTGCGGTAGAGTGTGTTTACAGTTTTACACTAATCCAATGCCGTTTAATTTGGATTTTTGATTAATTTGGAAAAACTTTTGTTTGCATTATTCTTTCATTTTGAAAACAAAATAGATTAATTAAATATAGTTTCTGTACTTTTTTATTTAGTTAAATGTAATTAAATGTTACAATGGTATAAATTATATTTCTAATCTTAATTAAATTAAAATGTATATAATATATAATATTTTAATTAATATATCAGTTAATATCTGAATATACACAATCACAAAAAAATTATCATTTTGCATAATACGTTATCCTCCTGAGAACAAACTAGGCTAACTCAAATTTAACTATATTTCAATTTATTTAAAAGTTATTTATTGAAAATGTATTTGAATAATTTTTTTAAAATGTCATTTTAATAAATGTTATTTTTTGTGCTTAAATAAAAATGTATCTTCTCCACTATCTGAAGCCAGTTAATATCTAAATATATACAGATCCAAAAAAATGAATAACTTTACACTCCTGAAATCAAACTAGATTAACTAAATCTAAATACATTTAAATGTTTATTTATGTATTTATTTATACATTTTATACATTTTTTATTATTTATTTTATTTCTTATTTTTCTTGGCACTCCTGTGGTTTATTCAAAGAGGTCAAAAGGGAATTTCCATGCCTGTAATACTGGTGAACTTGAGTGGACATTTCCCCCTTCACATGACCTCACTGTGACCTCACTGTGACCATGAGCAATCACTCCCCCATAACCATATTCACACCACCATGTTGTTCAAAGAAAGAAAATCAGTCAAAAGCATGGAGCTGGGTGTTTGGGGAACAGAATCAAAAGGAAACAAAAGACACTTCCGAGTTCACACACTTGGGAGTGGTTCATGGTATATTGAGCAGTCAGCCTCAAAAGAAACTAAAGATGTTAACAGCACTAATATGAAGCAGATCCACCTTAATGAAGTAAAATCATAAATTTCATTAACATTAATAGAATGTTCGTTCAGATTTAAAAAAATATAAAAATAAAATGTAAAAAATTAATTAACCCTTTGAGAGGTACAGTCTCACATATGGGATGTCGAATGTTGGGTGATGTCACATAACTGTCAAATTCAAACTGTGCTTTCCTACTTTAGCTGGCATAGTGTTTTTAACCACATAATGTTTATTTTAGTTTTCAGATATTTAAATACACATAAGTACTAGTAAACAATACATTTATATGGAATTACATTTGCTTCAATAAAAATGAACGTGACTTTATAAAACTGAATGTAACTTTTCCAGAAACTACCAAAAATATGCCATTACAAAAGAAGAAAAACACAATGTAAATGAAAAAAATGAACTCAGTCGCACAAATTTAACAGGCTCTTTAAATATGCTTCATTCTTTGTTAATGTTTTTCAAAGATTAGTTTTCGAGAATCGTGGATTCTGAATTCATTGCCACAGATTTCGCTTACGCTTCGCAGTTTTTCGTTTAGTGTTTTGACACAAACCTCTCGTGGGGGCGGGCTTAACAGTGATCTACTCTGATTGGATAGTGAGCTTTTGATGGATAGCCATCAGTTTTATAAAGTTTCGTTCATTCTTATTGAACCAAATGTAATTCCATACATTTACAGCCATGGAAAGAGTGGGGAAACGTTCTAAAATAACGGTCGCCTTGAAGGGGTCATATTATTTGGCGTAATGAAATGTGTTTATGCGGTTAAAGATAAAAAAAAAAAATCTTTATTTTTCACATACTGTACATTATTGTTCCTCCTCTATGCCCCACCTTCTAAAACGCGTCGATTTTTACAAGGCTCATCGGTCTAAAAAATTAGGTGTGCTCTGATTGGCCAGCTATCCATTGCGTTGTGATTGGCCGAATACCTCAAGCGTGTGATGGAAATGTTACGCCTCTTAACATATTGTGATGCCCTGACTGGCCGGAGCGATGAGACAAACATAAAACCCATTATAAATGTGATATAAAATCTCAATGAAACAGTGTCACACACCACAGGCTTGAGTGAGTGGAGGCTGGCAGGCTTGAGAACGGTGCGGAAGACGGATTCTATGAAAGAACGTACCTTGTGCTTGCAGCAACCACATGTGATGACCCCGAGCTGAACGCCGCTTCATCCTCGGTGAAAGCCGATTCAGCGATCCACAATGCAAAGTTGATGTATTTCCTCAGTGACCAGCACGGATCAGCTCCAGGCATGACGAAGCAGATATAGTCCTCTTTAGGAAGGAATAAAAACATACAAAATCATAAGCATACATCACATAATATCAACCACAAAAATTAAATGGATACAAATCACAAGAAAGAATAAAATAAATCTAAAGATAAGATGGCCATCATCTAAACATGATTACACAAGGAGATCAAAGGCAGAGCAAATTCTAACAGTCCTTATAGCTTTCTTATTAGTAGACACTGAGATTACATTCAAATAGTTTTCCATTTCTTTTAGGAAGACAGAGAAGACACGTTTACAGTTGGAGGATTTAAATTTGTGAATGTGAAATTTGCTTAGGAAAAAAATAAATATCAAAACTGATATTTTCATTTGTGGGGTCGGAATCATAATGTCCAAATATAATATTTTTTATATGTACACACCAATATCCTCCCAAAGCTTCTGAGTGTAGTGACATGACCAAAATAAGTGTACCACGGTTTCTTCAGAATTCGAACAAAAAGAGCATGTAAGCTCAATGTCAGATTTAAATCTTTGTATAAACTTCTTTACAAGGTAGAACCTGTGTATGAGCTTAAAATACATTTCTTTCACTTTGTTGGTGAGAAAGAATTTTTGCGGTGGAGACCAGATTTTTTCCCAATTAAGGTTAACAAACAAATTATTCTTAAAGGAAATCAGATTTTTAAGAAATAAAGACCGTATTTTATCATTATGGGCTTTCGACTCAGAGGAACAAATTTGAATTTGAATTTTAAAAGCATGCATAAACCAGAGGGGATGGCTCCCAAAACTTTAGCAAATTCTTTTGGGGCTATTGGTATTTGGAAAGAAATTCGGAGTACCTGAACACCTTGAAGACCTTGCTCATTAAATAACTGCATAAACCATTACTTAACCAACTATCATAAAACAGAAACTTATTCTTGAATAAAATGTTCTTATTGTTCCAAATAAAACATCTTTGTGGTGAAAAGTTATGCTTATAAATTAGTGCATGCAAAGAGAAGCTGTCGATGAAAGTTGGAAAGTTTGGTAGGGAGTTTGGATATATCATAATTTACACATTAAGAGAAAATTAATGCCACCAAGTTGTGAAAAAACTAATTGAAGAAAAACATTGCAAATAGAAGATGGTTTGGCTAGATATTGGTACAGCCAATTCATTTTGAATGTATTGTTGAGGGAATCAAAATCAATAAAATTCAGACCACCATTATTTTGAGTATAATATGACTGATTTTCTCAAATAATGATATTTATTTTTCCATAGGAATTTTATTAAAACCTCATTAATTAATTTAGACGTGGGCTTATCGTCAAAAAGAGACTGAGCTGCATAGGCCAAACGAGACCTTTGTAACCAACAATTTATTTTTTGTGTGTGTTTTGATAATAATAGGTTTGAAGTTTGCTGAACACCTATATTCATCTTTAGTAATATAGCAATATGATCAACTGAAGTAAGAGAGCAATCTTTAATTGGTAGCAATTCGCATTGAGGTTATGTTTTAATAGTCTATTGTTATAGCCTAGCCTACCTCATATTTCTACCGTCTTTACCACACGATTCCAACAAATGAATTGTGGGATATAAACACAGAATTGTGATATTCCACAATTTTCATTCCTTTTCGGGAGCACGCTAACATAATTAGGAGGAAGCTTGACTGCAAAAAACTGAACTAAAGACCTACTTCTAGAATTATATAGCCTACTTGATGAAACATTTAAAATACATTGAAAATAGCCCATAAATTTACATTTAATCGTCAAGCCTGAGTATTTCGCCAAAACAAGTAGGCTTTTTGAAGGGGCCAAATTCAGAGGGTTCTCACCCGAGGCATTATATCTGTTCCCCTCCCTTCACCCTCATGCTCTATTCTCCATCACTAACACTCATTCTTCTATACAAACTCAACCGTTTGAATATCTGAGGACTGTTAACATGCAGAGAGGAGCAGCATTAGTATTCCACTCAGACAGCATCGCCCAGACTCTGCGGTAATGAGATCCGAACGAGTTAAACCTCTTTCACAGCTGGTCTCCATGTTAGCAGATCTCTTAAGAAAGGTTATGTGTTAACAAAAACTCTCGGTCTGATCAAAATGTCGATGTTGAGCGAAAGATCCAACAAATGAGACAACAACGTAAGAAGTGTTGCCTGTTTCTAATTTCGGTGTTGCTATGGTGATGCCACTTACTTAAGATACAATGTGGGATCAGATGGTTAAAGTTAAGGAGAGACACAGGACGGTTTTTAGAGAAAAGTCTCCAACTAACAGGAATTCTCACAGGGAGTTTTGAAGCGAATGCCAGAAACTCAAAAAGAATTAAAGATGAACTGATTGAAAAAGAACGCAGCACTCTTGGCTGTAAATGAGTTAAGGTTGAGACTTCTCTCACTGCTCAACCCAGCCTAAAGTAGTTTGCTGGTCTTAGAGGATTTAAACTGGTTTCCCAGCCTGACCTAGTGAAAAGTGCTCAAAACAACTCTAAAATCAGCCTTAGATCAGCCTGGGGTGCGTTTCCCAAAACCATAGTTGCTAACTAAGTTAGCAATACAATTTCCCATTGCCAACCAACTAAGTTGCTAACAGGTTAGCAACTATGCTTTTGGGAAACGCATCCCTGGTCAGGTTGAGAGCAGAATTATTACTGTAAAACTACAGTAAATAAATAACATTGCAAAAATTTATTTAGGCAATTCAAATTCAATGTTAATTTATATACAGCACACATAAACCTTTCAGAACTAGGTGTAAAACCAGACACGTTTTAAACACCATAGACAAAGATATTCGTTCATATCTAGTCTCACTAATTGGTCGCCACCATGTGGTCAGATTAAGAACTGCAATGTCAGATATACATACAATAACGGTTCAGTACCGACCTTGAGTTCAGTGTTCTCCTCTCTTGCTCTTGGACTATTGCTGGTGATACCAGTAAGAAACTGGCAGAAAAACTGTTGAAAATATAACACTTTGACAAAATGGATTTGCATTTGCAAAACAATGTTTTCCAAAATATTAATGTAAATAGTGCATCAGTCAGAAAACGTAGAAGCCGACCGTCAAAACTACAAAAATAATCTTTGCACATATAAAAGCATTACACCATCATTATACAGGTTTCATTTCCTTTTTATTATGACAAATGTACAAGATAGTAAATCATATGAAAGAAATTACAATACAGATAACAAAAAGAGAAACAGACTAACACAAAGGAGATTTCGAAAAGCCAAAACCAGACGGCCTCGGTCCATCTGCTGTCAAACTACATCAGCCAGATATCTTAAAACACTGGAGTCGACATCCCTCATGACATAATATCAAATTAAACAGATTTTTATGTATGAAATACAAATATATACTGTGTCATTATAGGCTGGGCCTCGATTTCAAATGGACATCTGTACCTTAAATTGTTTTAATGACACAAGAATTGAACACCAGCCCAATACTGTTGATAGACCACCTCGAGAGAAATGCATTGTGGTCCAGTACCTAATGCTGCTCTTAGTCTTAGCATGGTTAAAACTATATTTGTAAAAAATTATGGATGTTTTATTTTCAAAATCTGATGCCCTTATGCCGCAAGAGCAAATAACGGACTAGAATATAAGTGCATGCCAAGCATAAACATTAATGTACAAGACATTTTTACACCAATTAAACTGTCTGTTGGGCTTTACATCAAATGCTTTTTCCTCTAAGAACAGACCATTCTTGGAAATGTTTTAGCAACCAGTGGAAATAGGACAGTGAGACTGAAAACCCTCAAAGAAGACAAAACTGAAATAAAACGCATTAAAAGACAGACGTGCCCACTTTGGAGTGGTAAATGTACCTAGAAAACAAATTATAAACAGCTGCAATCATAAAAGGACTGCTATGTATACTTTAAATGATTTAAAAATGCTTCTAATATGTTACAGCAGAAAACTACAGATATACACACCAGGATAATGCAAGATCAAACAATGTTTCTCAGATGTGTTCTTACATCTCAGAGGGGCGTCTCACATCACGCTGCTTTCGGAAAGGTCGGAAATCATTCGAATGTCACCAGCAACATGAATTACGGTCTTAAAAACAGACAAAACCAGGAGATGATGAATCTCTTCCTGCATGTCTTGTAAGAAAAATGTATTGCTTTGTAATTGATGAACAACAAACAAATCATACACATCATTAGTATGCTTACAAAACTAAAGGAAAACATTACAATGATTATATTCATATATTTATATAAAGAAAATGAATATAGTGCACTGAAACACAGACATAAGCAGGACACAATGGGTGTCCATACAGATGGAATATCTGTATTAAAATGAGATGAACAGCACTAAACTTCAAGGAATCCCTCAGAGAAACAAACTGCGCATCGATGTGGGTGAGAGTCCTCAGCGTTTTATCATCCTCGAGTGGAAGATTTGGCATTTGATACATTGAAAAGCTGCCAGAGTAAATAGTGTTTGAATTCAAATCAAAATGTGGTGCTAAAACAGCCCAAAGCAAGAGAATTGGATGCAATGTTAGTATGTTGGCATAAGTAAATGAGCAATTTTTCACCATTAGACACCTTCCAGGAATCTTGTGCTCTAGTGGTGCGAGCAGCTGATAATTTCAGGTACAAATTCTATAATAAATAGTATAACAAAACAAAGCTTATAATGACATCACTTAATAAAAACATTAATTTTTTCCGCCACCAAATGACACTATGAAACCAATTGGTAGAAATTCAACTTCCACTCCAATTAGATTATGAAAGAATGTTAAAAATGGCCTCGGAGTGGATCAAACGCTAACGATATTTAGCGTTGCGTGGAGCATCGCTGAAATGAAGGCTCCGCCCCCCTCTGCACGGACTCCACCCACTTCCAGTTCTCTCTGAAATGTGCAACTGACATCAGTGGAGATCAAAACGCATGTAAACTTGACAAATGTCTACGTCAAGACGTGTGAGCGTGAGCATGGCTGTGTGATTAGTGTAAAAAGAGGTTTTAGAGGTTGTTTCCAGAGAGGGTGTGTTTGAGAGCGATTGCCCTTATCGAACAAAAACAATACTTTAGAAGGAATATCTCGGGGAGTCTCTTAGAAGGATTGTGGTCTCCTTCCCTTGATACTTTTGCTCAGTAAAATATTTACAGCTATTATTCATGTGCCACCTAGCACATTTAACAAGGGACTGTTGACGTGATCCGTGGTGAAAACAGGATGAGGGTCGAAAAAAAGAAAAATTGAAAAAAGAAAAAGAATACCAAGTTATAACTGTTCACTGTTGCATACATAGTCTACGAGGTCTGTGACGCCCAAAAGGTCATCTTCATCTTCGTCCGGCGCAACAAGCTCCATGCCATTCGGCACTATGGGTACTGCTGATGGGGCATTGCCATTTTTAGTCATCACTCCCACCCCGGGTCGTGGCATGAGACCCTCCAAACCCTTCACTTGGCTCTGTCCATTAGCTGGAGGAAGCTCCACCAAGTTGTAGTCCAGTGGATTGGGCCCTTTGCCAACAGTCTCCTCTGTCTCTTTCTCCGACGGGCTCTTCTTCACCTCCTCTTCACTCTCGCTGTCGTCAGAGTCGATGCGGTTCACACGCTTCCGGATGGGCCGCTCCTCTTCCTCGGATTCATCTGAATCGTCATCATCATCGTCATCCTCCGACTCCCTCCGGCGTTTAAGGGACAGGCGTCTGCGGCGTTTCCTGGATTCTTCCTCGGACGAGTCCGCTCTTATCTTCTTGGGCTTCCGGACTTCTTCATCAGATTCGACGGACTGGAAACTAACTGGAGGAGCAAGAGACATATAACATATAACCCAGACAGATTAATTGACCGTGTGGTGTGGTTTCCGGATGTTGATGGAGTTACTTGCATTGCTGTCTATGGGAGGGTCAAAGAGCGCTCAGAATGCATTAAAAAAAAAAATCTTAATTTGTGTTCCGAAGATGAATGGAGGTCTTATTTTGGAACAACATGAGAGTTGAGTAATTAATGAAAAAATGGGGTGGAGTAAGCCTTTAGATAGAAATCTTTTGTAACATAAATCTTTACGGTCACTTTTGACTGATGTATCCTTGCTGAATAAAAGTAATAATAATAATAAAAATAATAATCTAAATTTCAAACTTTGGAATGGTAAAGTATATTATTAAAGTACATAGTCATCCAGGTTTGAAATTGAAAAACCTCTATCAGTCAACCACAGAATAATTCTAGCAATATTATAACATTACTGTCATATTTATATAATGTCAAAATGATATAATGACTGAGCCTTATGCTGTGAAAATGCATAGGTGTAAATGGCACTGACCTTCACTGTCGGAGCTGGAAAGACGTCTGCGTTTCTTCTTCTTGTCTTTGTTGGTGCTGGCCTGTGAGCCGTCAGAATCTGTGCTTTCACAGTAATTCACCTCTTGCTTACGACTCCGATAGGACCGCCGACATCGGACGTCCAGGTCACTGGCACTGAATTCACTAGAGCCTTCTGTCGCTGCATGCACCCCACACATACACACACACACACACACACACACACACACACACACACACACATACACAACAAGACAAACAAACCGAAATATCAGTGAACAAACAGTAAACCAGATGTACAGTACAAATTCAACTAAATATTTTTATCCAATTTTTTCAACAGTTTTTCACCTTCAGAAAACACTGTCTACCTCCACAGTTCAAACTTAAATATTATACAAGCTTTTCATTTTTAAATATCTGAGACTCATAATTTGATTTTATTCATATTTATTTTTACACAAATAAAAAATAAACGACATAAAAAATTCAACAATTATATATAAAAAAAATTCAGAATACATGTTTGTATTAGTATAATTTTTTTAATTTTTTTTATAAATGCCTCACCCATCTCCTCCTCTTCCTCCTCTTCATCAGTTTCCAGCTCCTCCTCATCAGAGTATCCTTTAGGTCTGCGTCTTCTGCGTGGCGGCTGTCTTCTCCGTGGGCGGCCAACATCGCTGCCGAAGTCGCTGTCCTCAAAGGACGGGACTTCTGCTTCACTCTCCGCGTCATTATCAGAGGCCACAAACTCCTCACACTCTGAACTGCAGACCAATTAGAGCAGAGTAAGTGTTATTTCATTGACAAGACTCTGTGATTCTCTTAAATTTAAAGCTGTTTAATAGGGCTGCACGATATTGGGAAAAAATGACATTGCGATATTTTATTTTTCTGCGATATATATTGCGATATAAAATCTAATCTAATTTTTTCTTACAAACAAAAATGGGGTGAGCACACTTACATTCTCATTTTAAATGATTTAAACATCGACACCATCGTGCTAAATGATTAATATGCGTGAGGGAGAGAGAGCAAGACAGCGCTCATGTTGTTTGAAGACTGTGAGCTTGCGGCCGGGGCTCGCTCGCTCGCTCTCTCGCGCGCTGTCTCTCTCGCGCGCGCTGTCTCTCTCTCTCTCTCTCGTGCTCGCTCTCTCTCTCTCTCTCTCGCGCTCGCTCTCTCTCTCTCTCTCTCGCACTCTCTCTCTCTCTCTCTCGCTCTCGTGCGCGCGCTCTCTCTGCCCTGTTAAACTGACAAGACTTAAAAACACATGCATAATGTGTTTGATAAACATGATAAACTGTCACTCTATGATGGTTAAGTTGTGCAATAATTAATTAATTAATCCGCGAATCACAGTCGTCAAGGGCCAGGGAGCAGCTGGCCCGTACAGTTAATGAACAACGGATCAACTACGACAGCCTACATCGCACATCCTGCGATGTGACTATCGTGGATTCGTACATCGCGATATCGATGCTTAAACGACACATCGTGCAGCCCTACTGTTTAACATTACCTGTCGCTGAGACGGAACTCGTCTTCACTCTCTTCCTCGTCCACGGTGCTGTCGCTGTCTAGATCGTTCAGTCGCCGCCGCTTCTTCTTCTGAGCTGCAATGATTCGTCGTGGCCGCCCGTTCTCCTTCCCATCTTCCTGTAGGATGGTGGAAATGTCCTTCTCTCTGTGGCCTGTGATGTTCGCCATGTCCTTTCCCCGGCCTGCTCCTGTGCATTGACATCTTTGATCAGTCTAAACTTGAATTAAAAGCTCAAATATCAACACTATTGTGATGTATGAAAATGCTCCTCTACCTCCACCTTCAGCCTCTTTAATGTCTTCCTCGATTGCCTCTTCAATCGCTTCATCAAACTCATCAAATCTGACAAAAATGTAACAAACAGTGAATAAACGACTATGTATATAAACAGCACAAGATAATGAGCAAGCAGACTGACAAACCTGTAGCTTATGTATTTCTTTGCCCTGGTTGATCTCCGTCCCCAACCTTTGCTCTTCTTCACATCTTTCTTCTCTTTCACCACCTCCACCTTTTCTTCTTCCACTTCCACCTTCAAAAATATGTATAACTACAGTTTTACTACCATGGGGTACGAAAGATTTTTTTTTTAAGAAATTAATACTTTTATAATGTTATAAAGGATTTCAATGTCAAATAAACGTGTTTTCACAAAGGTTTTTTTTTTGTTCATCCAAGAATCCTGAAAAGTTTATCTCAGCTTCCACAAAATGATTAAGCAGCACCACTGTTTTTATTGATTATAATGTGTCTTGAGCACCAAATCAGCACATTATGATATTAAAGAGGAGTAATGGCTTGTGAAAAATCTGCTTTACCATCACAGGAAAAAAATGCATTTTAAAATACATTTAAATAGAAAACTGTAAAAATGTTTCTCAATATTGCTGTTTCTATTGACTTAGTGAGCATAAACCAATTCTCTCAAAAACAAAAATCATACTAACTTCAAACTTCTGAACGGTAGTGAAAATGATGATTATGCATTATAGAATTGAAAATACTCCAAATATTTCTTTACAATATAAAATTGCAATTAGGCTTAAAAAGGTAAACAAACTTTCTATGCTTTTTTATAATTTCCTCAAATCTATCCTACTATCTTAAAATAATAGCTTAGCTTTGTGATAGCAGACATTTCATACTTTAAAGTGTCTTTGGTAAAAAATAAATATAAATAAGTATTAAAACATCAATTAGCACTTTGGGCACTTACGGAAGGTGTGATGATGTTCTCTACACTGATGCCAACATACACCAGTCGCTCTTTCCTGTGACAGAAGAATGACAATGTTTCTGACAGGAAAATAATTTCTCACATAGGACATCATCCTATAGCACAATAGATTAACAGACTGATAAAGGTTAACTGGATTAATTTAGAAACTTTTCTGGAACTGGTTAAACTAATTCACTTGAGCTGGTCAAAATATCTCTTTATTCACCTTCGCTCAGCACGTTCTTTCTTTTTGAGGGCAGCATCCAAATTCTGCAATTGCTCTTCGAGCTTGTCGCAAAGTTGCTTCTGCAAGAGAAATGAAGGGCATCAGCATTTAAATAGCCAGAATTGTGCCTTTCTGTAAAGGAAGTCCTGAAATCTGAATTGACTCACATGCTGGCAGGGGGGGCAGAACCATTCCCCATCTGGAATGATCATGAGAGGAGGCCGCAGACAGGCAGTGTGGTAACCGCTGTCACAGGAATCACACAGGAGGATCTAGGGGAACAGAAATGAGAAGGTAAAAGCAGCACTTCTGACTGTGAGAACATGAAGATGTTTTGCAGAATAGTGTCACACCAGCTCGGGATGGTTGGGAAGGCCACAGTGTTTGCAGGGGTCATCATTAGGTTCATCTTCTGATGAAGAGGTAGAGTCGTCAGAGCTGTTTCGCTCTCGGTTTCTCCTTCTTTTCCTGGTCTTTTCCACCTTATAGTCTTCATCGCTGTCGTCCTCCTCCGTCTCCTCTTCCTCACTCTCGCTCTCCTCGACGACATCATCGTCATCGTCAGAACTTTTCCTTTTACGTCTCATGCGAGACCATGGTTGTCGTTTCCGACGTCTCCCCACCTGTTGAATGATAAGTTACATTATGAATGACCTTCAATTATGAAATCTCTACCACTCAAAAGGTGTTTTTTTTTAATTAATGCATATTTTTTTTTTAGCAAGGACCCATTAAATTGACCACAAGTCACAGTAAAGACATTTATAACGCTACAAAGAAAAAAACTAAGAAACCTGAAAATAACATCTTGTTTTCCAACAAATTAAGCAGCACAAATGTTTTCAATTAGAAGAAATTTTTCTTAAGCACCAAACCAGCATTTCTGAATGATTTTGAAGGACCATGTGACACTGAAGACTGGATTCATGTTGCTAAAAATTCAGTTTTGCCTCACAGAAAAACAAAAAACTATTACATATTAAAATTGAAAACATCTATTTTAAATTGTAATAACATTGCACTATATTACTGATTTTTTGTTAATTTTGTTATGGCCTATAAATTGCAAATATTAATTATACACTATTTTGCCTGAGTAAATGGAAAATAAAACACTAAAAAATACAATCAACCATTTAAATTGCTACAAGTGAATATAGTCATCACAACATTACAATGTACAGTATGCTGAATTCATATTTATTGAGATTTGCTAAAGAAAATGCATATTTAACTGTTATTAATCATGTTTTAAAAGATTAGATTTTAAGTGATCATAAAAAAAAAGCAATAACCAAAAATACTTTGTATGTCAAATGATTTTTCTTTTATGCCAAAAATCATTAGGAAATTAAGTAAAGATTGTGTTCTATGAAGATAATTTGTAAATTTCCTACCATAAATATATCTAAACCTAATTTTTGAGTAGTAATATGCATTGCTAAGAACTTCACTTGGAAAACTTTAAAGGTGATTTTCTCGCTATTTTGAATTTTTGGCACCCTTAGATTCCAGGTTTTCAAATAGTTCCAAATATTTTTCTATACTAACAATCCAAACATCAATGGAAAGCTTATTTAATCAGAAGGTGTATAAATCTCAATTCTAAAAATTGACCCCAATGACTGGTTTTGTGGTACAGGGACATATATTTAAGCAGAAAAAAAGGTACTCATACCTTTGGTTTTGTTTGGCCATCTGGCTCAGCTTTCCTTGGTTTGCTTGGTATAGAATCCTCATCCTCTTTGTCTTCGTTTTCCTCCTTTTCTTTCTCAGACACAGGAGTCACCTGCTTCCGTTCAACCCTCCTGTCCTGGATCTCCACAGCTTTAGCAGTGGGTCTGCTGATTCTCGGAGATCTCCGCAAGCACCTGCCGTCGGTCACCTCAGACTCTGAATCTCCCCTTACCTCTTCTCTCTGACGTTCTGCCTTCCTCCTGTGCCCTGGGATTTTGATCTTCATGCAAATTCCTTCCTGTTGTGCCTTTCCTTCTTGGTCTTCGCCTGTTTTATCCTCATCCTGACTCTCCAGAGCTTTCTTTGGAAGCCGTCCCGGTCTTTTACTGCTTTTCACAACAGCAGTGCTTTTTTCTTGAACATCCTCGGAAGCCTCACATTTTTCAGAAGTTGCGTCTTGCTTAGATTGTTTGCTAGAGGTTGTGTTTTGATCCACAGGAACATAAGTTTCCTTCTTACTTGCTGTTGTAGACTCACATCCCTCCTCAATAGCTGACTGAATTTTATCAGCTTTACTGATCTCTGAATCAATGTCCATTGGCTTCTCTTTGCTCCCTTCCTTTGAATCAGGTTCATTTTCATGTTCTCTATCAGAAGAAGGATTCTCCGAACTGTTGGATTCATCGGGTCGTTCTGTAGCTTTAACTTCTTCTGATTTTTTCACTGCAGATTCTTCTGAACTGTTTGCAGCTTCAACCTTTTTATCCTTGTCTTTTGACGTTTCCAAATCCTCTTTTTTATCAGTTTCAGCTGTATCACATTTTTCCTCACGGTCTACTTTCTCTGTGGTTTTTGGTGTGCTTGGCTTATTCGTTGAATCAGAAACAGATGGTTTTTCTAGATCACTTGATGCTGGCTTTAAGGATTCGGACTGCTCTTGCTCTTTGTCTTGAGGGCCACCTGTATCTTCAGAAGGTTTAAAGGCAATGGACTCACTTTCTTCGTTGGTTGAGAGCTTGTCTCCTTCAGATATACACTGTTTTTCAGTTTTTGAGACAATGGCAGTTGGCTCTTTTCCTGTGGTAGTGTCTGCAGAGCTGTGATGAGGTTTCGTTTCTTCAGTGTATACTGGCTTTTCTGTGCCAGAAAGTGGTTTCATTACTTCACAGGAAGAAGACTCCTCTGTTTTAGTTGATTGGAATGGTTCAGTTTCCATCGACGTGGAAGCAGTCGGATCTGGTTTTTCATGGTCTTTATTGGAGTCTTTGGGAGATTGCTGACTTTCTTCTGTGAGGACTTCGTGTGATTCTTCTTCTGCGAGATCTTTCTTGGATTGTTCATTTTTAAGATTTTTCATTGACTTTTCTTCTGATGTCTCTTCTTTCGAAAGATCTTTAATTGACTCTTTTGCAAGTTCATCTTTTGGAAGACTTTTTACAGACTCTTCTCTTACGAGATCTTTTGATGATTCTTTCACTGCTTCTTTTGAGAAGTCTTTTGTTGACTTTTCAATTGATGTGTCTTCTTCTGAGAGACATTTCGTTGACTGATCTTTTGCCAGATCTTTTGTTGGCTCATCTTTTAGGGAAATTTTCACTGACTTGTCTCTTGTAAGATTGTTTGATGATTCTTTGTTTGGGAAATCTTCTGTGTCTTCTTTTGAAAGCTCAATTGTTGACTCCTTGTTTGGGAGATCTTTCATTGATTCTTCTTTTGTTGACTCTCCAGGCAGTTTTGATGTATTTACTTCAGTGGCATCTGTATCATTACTACTGGAAGACTTTTTATTGTCAATTATGTCTCCAGAACCAGGGGTCTTTTCTGATTGTTCACTTACTGATGAGCGCTTTTCTTCTCCAGGGATCTTTTCATGAGATTGAGAAGTTTCAGATTTTTCCTTGTTCTCTTCTGCAGTGGCGGCACAGGATTCCTCAGATTTCTCCACTTCCATCTGCTCTTCAGCACACAATCTGGTTTCATTTGTGTCCATCTTCTTTTCCATCTGGTCATGCTTTCTTTCCTTTTTTCTCTCTTTGGATTTATCTAAAACAAGAGGGAGTTTCTCAGAATTATTCTCTTCTGTGCTTTCTTTTTGAAGACCCTCTGACCCTTTTTGCATTTCACTCTCAGATGTTGCAAGGTGAGGGACATGGCCGTTGATCTTTTCAGGATTCAATCTGCTGTCATCAAAACATGTCAGTGATTCTTTCACAGGAGCGTTTCGTACTCCCATGTTGCTGGTGTCAAAGTCTTCCCTTAGTTTCATTTCTCGCTTTTTCAGGGGGATTTTAGCTTGATGGTCATTTTTCAAAGCTCTTTGTGTCTCTTCTAAAGATTTTCTTTTTACATCCTCTGTCTGTGCTGCATTCTTTGAAGGTGTTGACAAATCCTTGACGTTCTCATTCTCATCCTGTGGTTCTTCTTTGATCGACCTAGTAGAGCCATTTGCCGTCTCCGAATGTTTCTGCAGCTCTTCCTTCACATTTAAGCCTTTTTCCGACAAAGCATCTTTGGTATCTGTATCTTCTTGCTTTGCATTTTCCTTCTCCAAGATGTTTTCCTTATTTTCAGATGCAGACAAATCATTTTGTGACTTCTCATCTCTGATCTCCACTGGAATCCAAAAACACAGAGATAAAACAAATCAGTAAAAACACTACTCAACTCCTAACTCAAGCTGTGTTCAGTCAATACTTAATATTAATTTTTAGATACCTTCAGTGCCCTCTTTTTTCTTGTCTTCTTCATTCTCTGGGTTCGGACTGTTACTAGATGAGCCATCTTCCTGATCCTTCTTTACTAAAAGTGCTGGATCAATCTGAGTCTTCAGCAGTCCAAGGATTTGAGCCAGGTCGTCTCTATTTCTGAAATGGAAAATAAAGTAGTTTTTTTTTAATAATTTTGTTATGAAGATGTGGTTTTTATGCCCACTGGAAATTGATTGCAGAATGCCTACCTTACTATACACTTCCAGGATGACCCATCCAGATCATCCTGTTCTTCCATATAGACCCTTACATTATTGTCTTGATCAAGCTGGAACCAGTACATGAGGCCATCTTTGTCTCTGCCAATCGGCTGAAGACGCATTTTATCTGGGTCCTCTTCATTGATAGCGGTTTTAAACTTGACATTGTCATCAAACTGGCATTCACACAAGTACTGTTTGAAAAACAGAATATTTTCAAATTACACTGGGTTAATAAAAACAGAAATACATTACAAATGCAACAACAGTTTTTACAGATGATGTGAGGCTCAAATGCAACTTCATTTGGAGGTGTGATATTAACAGATTTTCCCATCTTACCTTCAGTATTCCTGTCTTACACTCCACTGTCATCTCTCGATAACCCTTCTTTTCCAGCTCCCATGCCCATGTGGTGTTAAACTCCTGACAGACCTACAGAGTAATAAAGAAATCAAAAATTTTATATTGATGAGACTTCTATTGAATAAACACTGTCAAGTGCTTATTGTGCTCACAGCTATTCAAGAAATCATTACGAAATAATCCATAATTCACAGCTGTTTGAATGTGATTGTTAAAAGCAGAATGTGCAGTCATCTAATACTTAATTCACTGTTAACACTGATTTACTCACCTTAATGAGATATTTCTCCCATCTGTCTGCCGACACAGACTTGCCAATTTTCCTTAGTAACTTCACATGAAGATCCACAAGGAGTTTTGGTACTGAGGACATATAGATATTTCAATATTAAAGCAACACGTAGCACATACTTACAATTTACACAGCCATAACACATCTTATTAGTTTTTTGGTTTGCGGTTCTTAAAATGTTGTGACAGTGAATATTTAATTTCTGATTTGTGTATCTGTTCTTTCAGTAACATAACTAACACAACTGTGTTCTTAAGTGTTTGGTCTAACTTCTTAAGTAGCAACAGTAGGATCATTTATATCCATCAGCAAAAAAAAAAAAAGTTAAAAAGATTTAAAAAAAAAAAAAAAAAAAAGTAATACTAATGCCATTTCAGGATTTAAGAACTCTTTTAGGGCAAACTGGTAATGGTTTTTAACCACTAGTCTGAAACTTATTCATGCATGAACATTACATTTGCATTTAAAATAACTGCACTATGATAAAAACCTTCCTTGGCGTTTAATATTGCTGTTGTTCTTGTACCTGCCATAGTGGCAAAGTGTGTGTGTGTGTGTGTGTGAGAGAGAGAGAGAGAGAGAGAGAATGGATGGATATAAGTTAAATAAATCATGCTTCAGTTCATCTTAAAAACACCTGACGCGTATACAATGCAGCAAAACCATCAGAGATACAAATTAAAGTGCCTATTGTTAACAATAACCAAAGTTTGACAATCAAAATAATCCCATATTGTCATTTCTCCCTCTCAGCGTCTCCAACAGGAAGTTTACACGTTCTGCGCATGCGCGCTTTTCACATCCCACTAATTCATGCCAAATTATAATTTCACTATGAATAAACAGACTTATTTAATTCCTCTCAATATGCGTGTCGTTATATGCAAATACAAGTGATTTTCCATATGTAAAAGGTCGCATATAAACGCAAATAAAGCAGCAATGCGTTTCTGTGCGCTGTGATGAGTAAATAAAGCGCAATAAAAGCTCCCGTCGAGCGATACGCTGATATTAACGGCAGAAAAGGCGCTTTAGAGGCACAAACGGCGACAAAAACACCGACACCCACGGGTGGAGTACTAAACGGCCAGTTTAAACGCATGTAAAGCGGCTGTAGAGCAACAATGGAGGAGCGGCTCACCCGCGCTGCTCTCCTGCAGACTGCGCTCCAGCTCCGGGAACGACACCTCCGGAAGGTCCAGCAGAGCTCCGTACCGCTCCAGAAACGAGCAGATCACGGCGAAGCTCGGGCATAACTCCGGGGAAGAACCGTCCGCTGCCTCCGAGGCAGACATTATTCCGAACCGAGCCGCTGGAGGACCACAACCTCCCCACAATGCAACGCGACTATGGCAGACACATGGCCCAGAAGCCCTTGCGTCGAAGATACTGAACTGATGTAAACAAACCACGAGCAGCAGCAGAGAGACGGAGAGAGGAATTTAGAAACAAAGGCCCCTAAACCACACATTACAAGTGGCACAATATTTATATTCCAGATGTTAAGTAAAAACAAGACAAAAATGTAGACAAACGAAAGAAACACGAACACATTATAATGCAACAGTGGTAAACTGCAACAGAGAGAGAGAGATTTTGAAGAAAGAGGACATGAAAGAAATCCAGACAGACATAAATACTAATAGGGAGTGTATTTGTAACATCTCTCCTGTTACCTGAATACAAATGTAATAGTAGTTTTTATATTAAAGGATAGTAGTAAACACTGATCAGTAATAAAGTGAACTTGTGTGTATGAGTACATCTCATTATGCATTCATGAGTCCAGGTGAGTTAATGAACTGTTAAAGGAATATGTTACCAGCAGAGGGTGCTGTCAGTTAACTATATTTATCACACAGCCGTTTATTATTATAACCATTGCGTTCCCTCGATTTGCTAAATCGTGCGCACGTTTTATAAATCGAGTGAACGAAATAGTTAATATAGGGAACGCAATAGTAATCGTGCGCACATTTTAGTACACTGAGGGAACGAATTAGTAAATCGTGCACACGATTTAGCCTAATATTTTTTTTTCTGCATGGCATGTGCGGGGCTCCGTACAATGTAAAAAGAGGTAAGCTGCAATCATTGCCATAAATAGTTATTTCGTCCTGATTTACCACAAACATTTGTGTTGTTGCTATAAAAAATCATGTAGGTTGATTCAGTGTTGTTACAATATAATTTTGGTTTGAATGAAATTATTGTTTTCAGTGACCTGTTCATGCTGAAATTCATTCTGCTGTTGTTTCATAACCAATGCCTATTATTTCATAATAAATCCAATGATTTTGCTATTCCTGGTATAAACTAATAAATGAAACATCACATTCAAACATTTTTTCTGGCTTATTATTTTATTTGAGAATGTGTTAATGTATTTTTTACAAGTATATTTATTTATATTATTTATGGTCAGTAAGATTTGAGGCGATAATCAGGACAGAAAATTGTCTGGTTTGGAGAGTACATTCAGTTCTGGTTTAACTTGTGTCAGATTTCCTCATTGTTACTGGGAGATTCATGAAGTCAGCACAATTTTTGTTTAGTGGCTTGATGAGATAAGAAAATGAGACTAAATAAGCAATAATGAAAGCTGATGTTTTCTGTTCAAGTCAGTGGAGGTTTAGTATAACTTGTCGGCTTATTTTAAAGACATTTTAAACTTTATATTATTTTGTCATATACCTGTGATGTTCAAATCAATAAAAATGTGATAATGACAGTACAGTAACTGTATTCGGTAAAGCACAATGCCTATTCTATTTGGAGAATTGGCGTCTAAATCTTATGAATCTTACACTATTAAAGTGGAGCTATTTGTGTGTTGTGTACTGGGGTGGTCCTTTCCTTTCAATGAAGTTTGGATAATGAGGAGGGCAGAGTGTGTTTAAAACAGCCCATTGGCTGAAGCCAAAATCATTCCAGATGCTGTCTGCCATTTAGCAAGCATTACATAAGTTTATGAGCTTGATATGTAGGTCTGTAAGTCATTTAAATCATAAAAGTTTACAGTTTTTTTTTTTTTACCAAAAATTGTGGACTGACAAAAATGCAGCTATTTCATTGGATCATAGTCTGCTGAGTCATGACAAGACATGCTGGGAAAGTTTATGATAAGCAATATGAAATTACAGAACAATCATGTGACACCTTTGTTGCTTTGTACATATAAACTGAAGCACTTCTGCTTTCTTATAGTTTAATATATGCCTACAGAGTTTAGTGTGTGAGAACATCATATTATGCATTCTCAGCAACAATATAACTACATTAATTAAAAAATAAATTTAATTACATTTAAAATAAGGATTGATAAGGTTTTATTTGTATTTGCTGACTATAACTACACCAGTGACATTCACAACCCCAGGCAATTCCTCATTTCTTTCCCTCCCTGTGGTTATTCTCTTTCTTCTTTCTTGGAAACATGCAAATGTTTTCTTGCCATCACAAACACAACAATTTATACTAACAGGAACTTGAACCTAAATACATTCATACAGTCTCCTGAAATGTTTTGCTAAACAAATGTTAATGTAATATTACATTTACATATTGCATTGCTGATCATTTACTGCACATAACCAATTCTAATATGTTAATATAAAATATGTCTTTGTATTTCACTCTTTAAGGATACATATAAACCAATATGAAACTGGTAAAACTAATAGATCAATAGTTTTAAAGAAAAATGTTTGCGGAAAAGAAGGTTAAAATGTGAAATTACACCCAAAAAGTAGAACCACAAACAATTTCTCAGCAATATCTGATGGACAACAGCTATATTGTACAGAATTATTGCAATTCTGTGTTGTGGGAAGTGAATTTCTGGATACTTTCAACTGTCTTTAACTATTAAACGTGAAGTTTATTGGTTAAGGAGGAGAATGTTTTTTTTTTATTCCAACATTTATGCGCTATGTGTTAAAAAAAACCAATATTTAGATCACATGAGTGACTTTCTAAAGTTAATCGCCACTGATTTCCATGCAGCCAGCCAGCTGACACAGCAATTAGAGTTGTGACGTTCGCGAACGAACCGATTCTTTTGAACGGCTCATAAACATGAACGATGGGAGCCGAGTCGCGGCTGGAGGGGAGCCGTTCTTTCTGTCGTTCTTTTTTCCTATGCGTGTTTCACACAGATGCACACAAATGAGCCCTCGCGAGACAGAACAGTTATGGGGGAGGGGCGCACCCAGCGCAGGCAAACCCTTTATAGCGTGATGATATTAGTTATTAGTTGTGCACGCATCCTTCACGTGAGTAGGACTCCAGTGGAAAAAAAACCCTGCGTGCCTCTGTCATTGTCAGCTGTCACAGACATTCATTGCAGCCCACTTTGTTATTGTTCATTGACTTGAAGGGGCTGATGTCCTATTTGCAAAGTTTACAGTAGTATGTAGACATTTCCATTTTATTTATTAGAATTTTATCTACTTTAAATATTTTTAGTTTTCTATCAAAATGTTCTTGTGTGATAACAATGTTCTTGTGTGAAAGTGTTTGTAGTAAAAGCTGTTTTGCACAGAAATTCATTGCAGCTGGCTTTGTTTTTGATGTTTATTTGTGAGTAGGTATTGTATGAATAACATAAGTCAACGTAGCTTTACACACACACACACACACACACACACACACACACACATACACACACTTTGTACTAAAGGTAGATCCAAAATAGTGATGTCACTGTCTAAGCAGAGGGATTTGTGCAACCCTATGGAATATAGTCCACACATGACAAATGAGGTAATAATCAATATTTCAGAATAATTCAAACTCAGATATTGGTGTGTGATATCTGAGTTTTAATTATTTGACTACAAATCTCACCTCATCATTCCTCCCAGTGATTATTTCCAGGATAAACTGAGATGCCCCCAAGCTGGCTTCTTAAAACTGACTAAATATTTAAAAAGAGCCAAAAGAGCCGTTCTTTTGAACGGCTCTTTGAAAGGAACGGATCGCGAAGATCCGGATCCCCTCAAAGAGCCATAAATCCCATCACTAACAGCAATAGCCTGCACAGAATGATATGGCATAATGGGACAGCCATGTTAAGAATGACAGGAATACAGAACGCCATTTCTGAAGTCAGCAGTGACGTTAATGTGCAGTGCACCGCCTGTTTGTTGGTTAGGTTAGTGAGTGCACTCCTCTAACACACCTTTTAGGACCTTCAGGGGGTCAAGAAAATTACTAGTGCTACCAAAGAGTATAGAAGCCCAAGAGGCTAAACTCTTGTTGTGTTATGGGTAACAGTAAGTGTTGCCAAGTCCGCTTATTATAAGCGACTTTGGGCTTGTTTTTCTGTAAAGTCGCTTACAAATATTGGTAGTCGCGGGTCGCGTTTTTTGGGCTTGTTTCTAAAGTGCAGTTGCTTATTTGGGCTTGTTCCCAGCTCCATAATAAGTTATCAAGCAGATATTTTCTATATGTTATTTAAACGTAGTTCTAGCCTGTTCTCTGTCCCTCCCTTTCCCCCATACACACAGGAGCCAACTGAGTTTTTTCCCACCCACATCCTGCTTCTAATTGGCTCTGACCGAGATGGCAACGAGTACTAGCCAATCGTAGGCAGAGCAGGGCAATCAGTTTTTTTTTCTCGTTAGGAAAACGTCGTCATTGAGTGAAGTAAACTTTAAATAAATGCGCGCTTTGCGAGTTGCGACTGATGGTCATGGCAGCGCCGCCGCTTCCACCACGCGCATCACGCACTGTGCGTAGGGCACCAAGTGCTAAGGGGGCACCAAAAATAGCCTAATGATTTTTTTTTTTAATGCCAGTATTATTTCATTAGCCTATAGAAATATTAGCCACATTTTAGCCATGTATATGTAACAAAAAAGGGGGAACAAGAAAGATATTTAATAATTGCTCTAGTCTAGTCTAGAAAGTACACCCCCCCCCCCCCCCCCCCCGTGCCGGATGGTCTGTTCCGGTTGTTCGGGCGGGCGAACGTTTTTTTTTTTTCGGGGTCGGGGTGGGGGGCATCATAAAGGAATTATGCTTAGGGCACCAAAATGGCTAGCAGCGGCACTGGGTCATGGTGACTGACTGGACTTTTTAATTATCAGATGTTTACTGTGTATATAATACTCGGTACATCAGTCTATATTTGATATTTTCCTAAGGGTAATTAGGCCATGCATAACCAACACATAGACGTATATTTTCTGTCATTTAACGTCATTTAACGTCGGTCATCCTCATTAATGTATTTTAAATTGTTTTCATATTTAGATATGACGGCCAGAAAAAATTAAGTTCTGTTAAGTTTTTGTTATGTAAAGTTTTCAGTGCCATTGACTCCCATTATTTCTCGGCGTTTTCCTTCAGTTTTCAGTCCATAATGGCGGCCGCGCCGTCACGTCATGGGGGCAACTGTTGCTATGGAGCGTTCTATTGAGTTTCGCCTCTTGGGCTTCTATACTCTTTGGTGCTACATGATTCAAACTCCAGTATTATAAAAACAGGCCTGACATTCTTCAGTGTATTAACTACTAGATTATATAATTGTAGTATTTTAATTATACAATGAGACCAGTAGAGCATTATAAGAGAAAAACAGCAGAGTTTAAAAAAAATTAAACGGTAAATAAACTGATTAAAATGAAGAAAATAGACTTGGATTTGGATATTATGGTTCTCAAACATAGTAGAACTAAAAAAAAAATATATATTTTCCAAACTAAATATTTTATGCTGCATTTATTTAAAGAAAATGAACAAGTTTTACATTGTGCATGAAACAATAAATATACTGTACAAAATTAACATATTTGGACATTTTACAGTTTTAGATGTCATTGCAAGTAAAGTAAGAACAAAAGATCTAGCTTGATGCTGTTTGACATTTGGACATTTTCATGTGTCTTAATTTTTGGTTGACTGTTATATGATAAATGACCACTTATGGAGTTTTGATGAGATACTTGAATACCTTTCCATACACTGAGTGTGACCTACTGACCTTTGCTCGAGTACGGAAAAGTCTATTTTTAGATGTGCCTGTGCTTTCCGAGGAAATATTTATTCATACATAAAGCAGGTCTCAGTGGCAGCTGTCTATAGTAGACATGAATTCATGTCTGCATCTGCGTCAGCTTTGGATGTATCCGCTTTCAGTAAAGGATAGGGGGAGTGTGTGTCTGGCAGGACACAGGGGGTTGTTTACCTCTTTCATAAGCTGAAAGATCACAGGGTACATTGAAGAAACTGGTTCTAACTGGATGCAGACAGCATAGATATGGCATCAAGTTTGCAGATCAAACATTGTGGAAAACATACAAGGGATTCCAGTACTAGACACAAACACACAAACAAATCATGAAAATACAGAAGGTAACAGTGATGCAAACCCATTCTAGGAGCTCACAGGTCACTCATTAATACTAATAGACCTTAGTGCAGTACCTGCACAAACATGTCTGAGAAGAATATTTTGCTTTAATTTTTTTTTCAGCTGATCTTCCCATGTTTACAGGCCTAGACAGCAAATATTTCTCACCATTTATTGAAAGATGATAATGCCACTGTCACGTAACTGGCCATTTGGCCATTTGTTCAAAGCCATAGTTTAAATAGCAGCCAAATGGTAATGAATGATCATATTAACCAGACTAAAATAAGACAGAGAGAGAGAGAGAGAGAGAGAGAGAAAGAGAGAGAGAGAGAGAAAATTTCTCTATTTTTGACCCCTTGACACTTCTGGGAGAATCTTAATACAAAAATACATCTATACATATTAATTAATTAATTAATTAATTAATTAATTTTTTATTTTGTAAATATGACCTGGACTTTTCTTGACATTTCGATAAGGACGAGTAGCCTGTACCCTCTGGCTGGTCTAGACCTGATCTGGATTCATCCGGAATACAGAGGTTCCTGATTTACTGTTAGCAGATGCCTTACATTCACTCCCACCACGAGAAAAGCACAGATTGGCTGTTAAGAGTCAGCGTTCCCCAAACAACTTATACAACTTTAACAAGTTAGGAGGTGGAGCTCCATTTTGGTACATATTGTTGTGGCATGGATGTCAGGTGTATTTATGTAAGGTGTTGGTTTCTATTTATCCGGCAATGACCAAATGATTTGAAAAACCATTGTGTTTTTTAATAAATGGACAGCAACTTTTACTTGAAACACTGATCCCTTCTCTGTAAATAGCAGAAATGAAAATGATAGGTCAAAGCGACAAGCCCCCTGTTTCATAGGATGAACATATAGCCCAAAGAACACTCAGCAGCCAATGAGATCACACTCAGATTACAGAACAAAATTCCTGCTGGCCGCCCTCCCGAGGTGTTTTGGAAAGCAGGGGAAAGGTGACAAAGCAACACATGTGTGTCTATGAACATCAGTTTTTGTGAATAACTATAAACAAACAATAAAATTAACAATTTTAATTCGAACTGCACAAGACAATTCTATGACATTGACATGTATAACTAATTAAATTAGCAGTAAACATTCCAAAATGACATGTAACCTATGTGTGTTTATATATACACACAGTATAGATAGATAGATAGATAGATATAGATATAATTTATATGTAACATATTTTTAAATAAATAAATATATAATTTGTATTAAAAAATATATTTGTTATTTTTTTTAAATTTAAAACAATTAACATTAAAAATGAACATAAATGTTTAAGAATGTTAAATATATAATACTTTAATATATTTCTATTGTTTTTATTGATATGTGTGTAAATTTCATATAGAGGGCAGACAACAACCCTGTCAGTGACAACTAGTAAACAAGTGTACACGTTCTCCCGCCACACAGAGTTAAAATTAGAGTCATGTGTGATGAAAGGAATACATGGGACTGGCTGCAACCGGAACATTCACATATAAATTCAGGTTTGACAGACCGGTTCCACCATACTCAGGTGGAAAACACACTTGCTGGATTAAACCCAGGATGAAAATAATTATTTAGTTTTCCGTCAATTTGAACAATTTGGACTAACAATTTCATATTACCAGAAGGTTGGTGAGCACACTGTTTTTTATTATATTTTGCCCAATGTTGTATGCTGATATGTTTCTGGGTACCCAGAACTTAAGTAACGAGAGATAAGTAATATCTGTAATGTTGTACTCTATTGTTTCATACGATATAGTATGCTGATTTTTGTATTTATATCCATTGCTGAAATTACGAGAAATATTGAGTTAACAGTCATGGTTTATCTATAACCACAAATCACAGATGATTTGCTTTGATCCTGAATGTTTCTTTGTAGTGTTGTGCTGCTGGAATGCTGCTTTGGGACACTGAGCCACAAGTTTTTATGGCCAAAGGTGTTGAAACATTTAAAATAAAAGACAAGAGAGTTATTAACTTGGAAGAAACTTGATCTTGAATCAGCAGTCTGTTGAGGTAAATCGAAGCCTAAATATTTATTTTCAATTCTTGGATCTGAATCAAGATAGTTAATTTGCGATGATGAATCTTAATCAGTTTTGGCCTGCTTCTTATTCTCCCTCAGGTAGGGAAACACAAAAAGCGCTAGATAAAAATAAAAAAAGTTCCTTTCAGAAGCAGAGAAAAAATGGTTGGAATTAAACCTGCCGACCTGCCACCAACTGCTGCTATCAAGTTTTTTGGAGCTGGTACAGCGGCATGTTTTGCCGATCTGATCACTTTCCCACTGGACACAGCAAAAGTGAGACTTCAGGTGAGTACTTAGGTTTATAATTTATATAATTCTAATTTTACTAATATATAAGCTGTATATGCAAAAAGCGTGGCATAAAGAAAATAATTTTTGGTGCCATTAAGAGCTGTTTAAAATGTGTTTGCACTGTGACTGAAACAATCAAATAACTACACAAAAAGCATATTTTGCATATCATCCATCTGTCTTATTTCAGATCCAGGGAGAGTCTAGATCTGCCTCAGGGTCAGCTGTGGTGAAATATCGTGGAGTATTTGGCACTATCACCACAATGGTGCGTACAGAGGGTGCGAGGAGTCTGTACAATGGCCTGGTGGCAGGACTGCAACGACAAATGAGCTTTGCATCTGTTCGTATCGGTCTTTATGACTCAATGAAGCAATTCTACACCAGAGGATCTGAGAGTAAGTATCAGACTGGTGGTTTGAATAGAGACAGAAAGGATAGTGGTGACACTGATCCTTGCACTCTGCTCTTTTCTTCTCAGATGCAAATATTGTTACTCGCCTAATGGCTGGCTGCACCACTGGGGCCATGGCTGTCGTGTTTGCACAGCCCACAGATGTTGTAAAAGTGCGTTTTCAGGCTCAAGTGCGTGAATCTGACGGATTAAAGAGATACAATGGCACAATGGATGCATATCGGACTATTGCACGTGATGAGGGTGTTCGGGGGCTTTGGAAGGGTGAGCGAGAGTTCTTAAAAAGGAATACTTAACCTTCCCAAAAAAATCTATCAGAATTTACTCACCCTTATTGTTAAACCTTTATTTTCATTCCAAACCTGTATGACTTTCTAAAATAATAATGAAATAGCAATGTCAAAAGCAACAAAGGACCCCCACTGACTTTCACTGTATGGATACAAATACAAAATATCTTCTTTTTAGTTACACAGAAGAAATAAAAGTTTTGGGGAAACATGAGGGTGTGTAAATGATGACTGACATTTTTTGGTGCACTGGCCCTTTAAATTCAACTTTCACATGCTATTCTAAGTGAATGTGTTCTGGTTGAGATAAACATGCATGTGTTTCTCTATTTTAGGCTGCATGCCAAACATCACAAGGAATGCGATTGTAAACTGCGCAGAGCTGGTCACTTACGACATTATCAAGGAACTCGTATTAAAATATGACCTCATGACAGGTATGAAATCTATGAACCCCTATGCTTTTATTGTGGCTTTTTGTATGTTCTTGTTGTCTAACACATATGCCCTCATTAGATAACCTACCCTGCCACTTTACCGCTGCATTTGGAGCTGGTTTCTGCACCACGATTGTGGCGTCTCCAGTAGATGTAGTAAAGACCCGCTTCATGAACTCAACTGCAGGCCAGTACAGCAGTGCACTAAACTGTGCCCTCACTATGCTGACCAAAGAGGGACCAACAGCTTTCTATAAGGGGTAAGACAAATATGCTATGAACCAAACATAATTTGTATAGAACAAGATACAAGATACAAGATACAAGTCTTATTTTCAGTACCATAAATGTGTTATCTTGATCTTCCCCAACAGCTTTGTGCCCTCCTTCCTACGCTTGGGATCCTGGAACATTGTGATGTTTGTCTCCTATGAGCAAATCAAGAGAGGTCTGACTAGAATGCAGAGCTCATGGTAGTCACCTTTCTGAATGGACATTGTCAACATCTTCTGATTTAGATTAAACAGAGTGAAAATATAAGTCAAGTCCTCCGTCATGAGAATAAAGGGATTTTCGGGTTAAGTCTTATCACTGAAAAAGGCTGCAACTTGTTAAGGCCAAAGGTCAAGTTCATCGAAAATGAAAGATGAGCTGCCAAAAATTATGAGACGCATGAGTGAGAAAGCAAATGCAGATATGTCTTAGTTACATTGTCATTGTACACTGAGGATATATGTCCATTTTTTATGTAAATACTTTTAAATATGTCAGTAAACGGGTCCATAGCTCTAATTAATGAATTTATATTTATACTATAATTTGGAAACTGTACATTATTGAAAAATAAAACTTTTTTATGATATATCTGTTTCCTTGAATGAGGTCTAAATTGTTTTAAGCTTCAAATCAGGTACATGCAACTCATTAAGATCAGATGCATTTGTCTCCCCTAAAGTCTTTTAATCAATCAATGATCTAATCAACTGAGAGCCTGACACCCAGAGGGTAACTTTAATACTAATGGCATTCACATGACAAAGGAACTGAAAGTGGTTTCAAACTGCTCTCATGCTGACCTAGTAAAAGACAGACAAACAAAATCTTCGTTAGAATGAAGCTGTGAATTCCATGTGCCAAATTAACATTAAGACAAATGCAAATCTGTGAAGTGTGAATGACAAAAAGCACTCACATGTTTCAGGATACTGAGGATGTGTGATAGAAGAGATGCCTGATGCTCTCTGAAGACTGTTGTGCAAACATGAACCTTGAAATTAAAAGTCACACAATAATACGCAGCAGTGTGCAGTTCATGAAGCATGTGTGTCACTGTGTGTTTTTAACACAATTAGCTTTTTTGCCTTGAAGTTGAACCTTGTCTATTACAGTTCTGTGTTAACATATCTATGTGAAACTTAAATAGTAGCAGCTCTTTCTGCTTGATGTGGTGAAATGAAGTTCAGTTCATGTATGCAGTTTAAATGCTTTTGGTCATTTAGTTATAAATGTAATATGACAAATTCCTTGACAAATATCAAAAACAGCTTCTGCAACAACATATTTACATCAATTATCAATGCATGTGAAAAAGCAAATCCAGCAGATGTCCCTTTAAAATAGGGAGAAAGTCCTTTTTATGAATAACATATGTGCACATACTACACATTCAGAGTGACTCAGCATTTCGGTCAAATTGGGGAGACTGGGGCTAATTGTCAGACTTTTCTCAAATTTATAAAGACAAATTTGTTTTTGAAAAAGTCAACTACATGTGTATAAGCATATAGCCTACCTTAAAGTATTGGTATGTTGTCATTACATAAGTTGTCACAATAGAAATGCCATTCAAAATATTTTAAAGAGTGAATAATTCTGAAATACAAATCAACACCAGACCTCTATAACTTTAATATTCAACAAGTTTGAACAAGAGAAAATACAAAATATATTATTATTAATATTATTATTTTCTTGTACTAGTTGAGGAACGTTTAGCAGCATTTACCTGCACATTTTTAAACATAAACCGAAAACAATGAAAGCTCAACTTTGGAAAACGGGTTTCATGTTTTATCAGTAAAGTTGGTAGAGGCGTTAATTTATGCGCTGAATGACGCGTCACGTGACTCCTCGAAGGTGTTTAAAAGGCTCGCCGCTGCGTTCGAACCAGAACAGAGCACCTGCGGGTTTTAACTGTGTGCGTTCCGAGGAAGATATTTTTCGCTAGTAAACACTTTTCTTCGCAGACACTTTATACATTTTTGTTTAAGGTGAGTATTGTGACCTTACACGTCATTAAACAATAGACTTTCTTCTTTACTTTAAGTTGTTTTGTTGAATGATTAAATGTAGCCTAATGCAGAGCTGTATCTAACGCAAAACAATATTCTTGTCTTGCAGAATTTGGAGTATGTTTTTGATTTGTACTGGTTTTAAAAGTTTCTCTATGGAACAACGCGGCAACAAAATTCAAGTCGAAAGTCATTTCAACCAGAGAGATACTTTCAGAGAATCTTGAAGTTCTCATCCAAAACGGTTGGTACAAAAAGTTTCGTTAAAATGTTTATTCGCTTGTTTTAATCTATACGGTTAATACAGTTGATATAATATTATGCCAGCATAACATAAATTCGCCTTTTGTGTATATCCGCACTTCCTGTATTGAAGCTCCTTTGTGTGGTAGAAAGCCAACAAAGCGACACAAGATGTAAACAGGATGGTGACGTCAGCGTATAGATTAACACGTCAGAGAGAACATGATGTTCCTTTTGTGTGTTGACTCAACTGAACCTTTACATTTCATTTAAATTGTCCCACCCCAAATGACAAAAATTTGTTTAATGAAACGAAGGTATTAAATGCAAACCATAAGCTTCAAAAGAAAGTAATCATTATGTGTCTTCCTAATCCAGGTTAGGGTGGAGTTCACCTATCTTGTGTTCACTTCATTGGTTTTCAACGCATTCGATTTCAACTTTACATCCCTGTGATTCCAATTGCAATTAAACATGGTTGGATTCAGAGCTGGTGATGTGCCTCCTACAGCCACTGTGAAGTTTATTGGTGCAGGAACCGCAGCCTGCATTGCAGACCTCTTCACATTTCCATTGGACACCGCAAAAGTTAGACTTCAGGTGAGTCTTTGTAGAATTTGAGAACTTCGTTTAAATGACAAATTTTTGCTTCTGTGACAGCTGAGCCAGCAGTTGAGTCTGGAGACAACAGACGCGTGTGATGACTTGACCCAGATCAACTTGCATCAACCAAAAACTAACCTTTGATTTCAGGTGGAATGTTTAAAGTCAAACCTATACTGACATCAGCTTTATCTATCTCTCTTGACTCTCTTTACACTAGCAACGTAAGCAGGTCCAGGCCTTGATGATTGTCCTTGCTGACCCAGGATCACTATGGACCCTTTTAACCTGAAGATGCTGCTTCCCTCCCCTGTGATTCTGTAAAGTATCTCCATCCTCCTTTTGTTCTGTACAGATTCAGGGGGAGACCATAAGTCCCGTGAACGCAGGCCATGGTCCAGTGAAATATCGTGGAGTGTTTGGCACGATCCGCACCATGGTGCGTGTCGAGGGGCCGCGCAGTCTCTACAGCGGGCTGGTTGCGGGACTGCAGCGTCAGATGAGCTTTGCCTCTGTACGCATCGGCCTCTATGATTCGGTCAAGCAGTTTTACACCAAAGGCTCAGATCGTAAGTTGCCAAATGCTTGTATACAGGGAAGATTGGAAACCATTTGTTATGCAATACCTTTCATATTCATGCCATTCAATAAATAATTCTCCTTAGATGTTGGGATTGGCAGTCGGCTGATGGCTGGGTGTACGACTGGAGCCATGGCAGTGGCTCTGGCCCAACCCACCGATGTGGTGAAGGTACGATTTCAGGCTCAGATCAGTGCTGGGGCCAATAAACGTTACCGTGGTACTATGGATGCATATCGGACCATTGCAAAGGAAGAGGGGTTTCGTGGTTTGTGGAAAGGTGAGCCTGGACCAACTTGGGATGATAAAAATGATGATGATGATAAGATCAAAGTTAATTTAGTTATAATAAATATAAATAATACTAAAAACAATTTTTTTGTAAAAATGAGTTAAAATGTATGATTGTACTAATTTACTGTTAATTTTGATTATATTGTAAACCAATAACACTTTAAAATATTTTTAATTGGTTTCACTATTAAACTAAGTTTATTTTGATGTATTTGTAATACCTTTAGTTTTATTAAACTAAATTTAAAATGGTTTAATTGGTTAATAAGCTTATAATAAACATTTTATCATTTTTATTTTAACTTATTCTATTTTAGTTTATTATAATTATAAACTTTTTTTTTTAACCCTTTTAATAGGTTATTAGTTCATAATTTTATAAATGTTACTTTATAATACTAAATTTATTTTATTACGATTTATATATCTTAATGCCAATTACTTTTATCTATTCAGTTTATATTATAAACTTTTAATCGTTTTAATTTAATTAGTTTTAGTTAATAAAAGTAACATAAACTAAAGTTATGATTTTGTTTTTAGTTTATTTGTATATTGATCTGTATTGTTGTTGTCATCACCATGCTCTCCTTTTATAATCTATACTTTTTAGGAACTGGCCCAAATATCACCCGCAATGCCATAGTAAACTGCACTGAGCTGGTGACCTATGATCTCATCAAAGATGCACTTCTTAAATCATCGCTGATGACTGGTGAGATGAGATCGCAAAAAATGTATTGCACCCCTAAGTGTCATATGGTGACAAATATTTATAGCGGTTTTTCTTCACAGATGATCTTCCCTGCCACTTCACATCTGCATTTGGAGCTGGTTTCTGCACTACAGTTATTGCTTCTCCTGTTGATGTTGTGAAGACAAGATACATGAACTCTGCCCCGGGCCAGTACAGCAGTGCCCTCAACTGTGCTGTAGCCATGCTGACTAAAGAGGGACCAAAGGCTTTTTACAAGGGGTCAGCTCTATTTACCCACTATAGCTTTGCTTTAATGATTTGAGGATGAATGTTGAACTGACATCTGTTTGTTCTCTTTAGATTCATGCCATCGTTCCTGAGGCTGGGCTCCTGGAATGTGGTTATGTTTGTCACCTATGAACAGCTGAAACGGGCCATGATGGCAGCACGCCATAACTGGGCCACTCCTCTTTAAGTAGCGAGTGCAGTTAGTTGAGCATTGCTGATGTGGTTCTGACTTGTATCTCTTGGTTTGGTTTTTTTTTTTTTTTTAAGGTTTTCTATAAGAACTGTTTACAAGTCCATTAAACTTGATTTTGAATTTTACTCTTCTTGTGACTTGCTTGTGCCAAAAATTGGGCACTTAACACCAATTTCAAATTATAGTATTGAGTTGAAACGTTTTAATTCATTTAATGTATGTATTCATGACCGAATGGACTAAGATGCCTGAATGAGTTTGGATGAGAGGGCTTGTTTTAAAAGCCTTTTCTTTTCAGGTGAGCGCTTCTCTGGGAATTGTGTAATGAAGCGAATGATCAGGTCCCCTCTCTTGGACTGGTTGTTGGCTAGTGGCATTCCTTCCCCTGTCACAATTTTGGTGTACTGAGGGCTATAATATAAAGAAAATACTATATCATTTTCATTAAAACCACAACGTTTTGTTGAATTACATTAAGTGTTTGAGCAATGTCAAAGAGAGAAGGAGACTGTTACTCACTGCACAATGTCATTGATGGGGATGTTGAGAAGCCTGCCATCTAGTGTCTCAACTTCTACTGAGAAACCAGTCAAAGCCTGCAGAGTTGCCACAAATATTTATTCAAAATCCTATTAAACTAAAACATAATGTTGATTCAATTCAAGTGTTCGCTTTTAGAGTGGAGCTGGTAATTTTTAAAGTCCGATTGAAAACCCTATCACATATTCGGCATGAAAACTAGACCAAAAAAGGAAAATATGTTTGGTCATAAGCTATTTATCTAAATGAAATATATTTTTGCTTTTTTTTTACCTTCTCAAGGGAAATGTGTGCTGTGTAGTAAAGATCATCATTTTGGCGAACAAAGCGTGGATGATGCTTTTGGCGTATGACAAAAACAATATCTGCTGGGATGTTGTTTGGTCCCTGTGGAGAAAACAAACTTACATTCTGTGATGACTAAGATCAATTAAAAAACACAGTGAAATAAAATTGTGTTCAGCCATGCCTGGTCTCCCTCTTTTGGAAATGTGATCCGCGTCCCTTCATTCCATCCTGCTTTTACAGTGAAGGTTAAAATTTTATCCCTGATGCTGGATGTGTGTCCATCTTCATTCATGACCTATATCAAACACATCTCTGAAATAAATTTCTCATGAGTCCAAATTATGGTATTTGTACACCTGCATGCAGAACTTACCCTACGGGATATCTTAATTTTTTTAGTGCATCCATAAAAAAGGTCCTCCAAGGCGAGGTGAAGGTCTCTCTCTATTGGTGGATCCTGTAGCTTTTCTTTTTGTCCACGCAAGCTCTTAAGAGCTGTGTTGTCCTCACTGCCATCATTGGTGAAAAAATCTATGACACATTACTAATAAGAGCTGGGGTTCTTCAAAACACCAAGACGTTAATACATTATTCATTTAGGACTTAATTGCACCACACTATTTTTTTTAAATCTACATTCATGAAATGATACAAGGTCAATCATTGAAGAAACAAAAATACAGCCTTGTCATCCAATAAAAATAACCTGCAAAAGGATTATCTCCTCCAAAAAACTGTCTGAATGTTTCATCTGCATTTCCATGGTACACATATCCTGATGACCAGGCGCCATTCACTCCCAGCTCAGATGGGATCCCTCCTTTTAAACCCTCCTCTTCAAACTTATCATACGTGGCCTTTTTACGTGCTGCATTGGATAAAAAAACAGAAACATGATGACCAGTTTACCAGGATAAAACTGAGGGCTGAACTTTGTGACATTTGTAGGTTTGTCTGGGTGCTGTTTTCTTTAATGAAATGGTACAGTGATAGGATGAGATAGTAATAGGCCTACTTTGATGCTTTAATCCAAGTATATATGAAAAATAATAATTAATTACGAATGTTTTTTCCATAGTACCTCCAAGAATACCATTTCAGCAAGAATGTTCCCCTTTTGGGCTTAATTTGGTTGTTTTGGGAAACCAAATCTTAACGTTCTAAGATTATTTTAATGTGACAACAATACGAACTTATACACAACGTTCTCTAAAGGATATGTTAGGGTTTCTTTTTATAACTACAAACTAATCTTGCCAGAACTTTCTAGGAACCAATAATGTTGGGAAACATGGCCGTTACAATATCAAACCGTCTATAGTAAGCATTGCGACGCTGTGTCGCATATTCAAGAGCTGTTGTGGGGTTGTTTTGTGTATTTTATATTAAGTTTGTATTTAATAATTTGTCTCGTGAACTCACGGTCGCTCAGCACGTCATACGCCTCCGCGAGCAGAGTGAAGCGCTCGGCGGCGCGCGCGTGGCTGCTGCTGCGCGGGTGATGCTTCAGCGCGAGCCGCCGGTAGCTGATACACAAATAAAACGTCCTCAAAATTATAATATACCATATCGTTTTCTGCTTTTAGTGAAGTGTATACACATAATACTTCTTAGAAACAAAACAAATTGTAACTTACGCCTTCTTTACGTCAGCATCAGTGGCGTTGCGGTTTATTTCCAAAACAGCGTAATAGTCTCTTCCCATGGCTTGGTTATTTAACTCAATCTTTACACTTTAACCGAATTAACGCACAAATGCAAAGCCTTATTATTGAGCTCTTTCTGTTAAGTTAGTTTACTGTTGTCAAAAAGGTTGCTATGGAAACGGAGCCTGGAACTCTGGGAAATGCGTTCTTCTATATAAAATTAGAACACTGCCAATAACAGTGATGTGATATCCATAAGATTCATTTAAACTAGTGCTGTTAAACGATTAGTCGCGTCCAAAATAAAGTTTTTGTTAACATAATATGAGTGTGCACTATGTATATTATGTATATATAAATACAAACACATGCATGTATATATTAAAAAAATGTGTTATTTATATAATTTCTAATATAAATCATATGCATATACATATATACATGTAAATACTTGTCAATGTTTTCAAAATATATACTGTGTGTTCTTTATATATACATAATAAATATACACAGTACACACACATATTTTATGTAAACAAAAACTTATTTAAACACTTCTCAAATTACTGTTATTGCCTTCAAACGAAGACAAAAATGACTAAATATGGAAAACATTCATGGGGTAGTATATTGCTTCACAAATTCATTACAGCACACATGGGGCAGAAAACTGTCTGACACTTGTTATTTCACATGAAAATTTTTTTTTCAAAATAATTTATTAATTATTAATTTTTGCAAGAAGTCCCTCAAGCTCAGATCTTGTCTTGAACCATGCTTGAAAATCTGTATCCGAGTGCTGGGGAAAAAAACAAACAAAAAAACAATTAAGCCTTACAATTACCATAAAAGTTTATGGAAGTGTCAAATGCAGCCAGAAAGATTTAAACTAAAAATAAGAACAGTGTCAATAAGTGTAAAGTGTAATTTTCTAACCTGCTTTACACAGAATCGCACCCCCTCAGGCTGGTTCTTCAGAACAACGTCCATAAATATGGGAAAAAGTGTTGCCTTCATTTCACTGATCTAAAAAAACACACCACCAAGAAATCTGGTATAGCTACATGACCCCAGTATAAATTACATTCAATCATACAATTTAGTAATGTATTCATACGCCCAAACACGAACTCAAAGCATTCACCTGAACAATACGCTCATTGGTTTTCAGGACTGCATCTACATACATCTTAGTGCCTTGCTCCTGCATCACCATGACCTCTGTGCTTTTCGTAGGCCGGGCATAGCTTTCAAACATAAATGAGATCATTAATTTCACCACTTCCTAATAATAATTAATATGATGTACAATTAAATTAATTAAAACAATTATAAATTAATTCTCTGTTAAATAACTTGAAATCACTAAACTTGTTAAAATCACTTGATTACTGTCAGTTACCTATACATGTAAACACATACATATATGAAAATTAAACATATAACAACAGATTCTCTTACCCAAAGGCATCTGTGTAGTTAACACCTGACTTCTGTGACATTAGAGAGAAAAAACACCGATTCATTGTAAAACATCACTTTAATATATATGTAGATAGATAGATATCAAAGATTTATGTAGCATATTTAAAAATAAAATGAGACTTACTGAACCGATGCTGCTGCACACAACAGCGCCCTTGTGTTCTGCAACAATAAAACCTGAAACAAAAGATTTGCACAAACCAAAAATATGATTATAAATACAGTAAACTTATAAAAAATATATATAACACACTTATATCTGCTCTTCTTCTACGACCTTGGCTCGTGTCAACAGCATGTATCACTGCAAAACATCAACAACTTAGATGCCATACTCTAAATACTGCACCTTGTTCAGTAAAGTGTTCATTGTTTCCCGCTAATATTTAATTCAGCGGTAAAGTTTAAAGAGAAGCAGCCAAAACTCGTACCCGAGAGGCGTGTACTGCATCGATCTTCTTCACGGACTTCAGCAGGTGAATGAACGCTCGCTCGGTGCATTGTTGCCGCCTGCTGGAGCAGACGCGTCACATACTTGGATAGTTTTGCGATTAAAACCTGTTTTGTTTGTTTTAGCATTTTATAAGTTATTACTGTTATTACTGTTATTGCTGAAATATTATTTGGAAAAAAACAAAATTCACAAAATTGGCCTAATATCAACCTATTCTACACTAGGAACTTGAAATTATCATAAACAACCTCGAACACAGAAATCAAGCATTAGTGTAACTTATCTTGTATTTGCATATAATTGCATTATATCTTAAAATTGGCAGCGACAGAGTTATTCAATCCTGGCAAACTCCTACTTTGCACAGTTCCAGGGTTGATGCAGTCAAAGAGTATAGAAGTAACTTAAGTTACTTCTATACTCTTTGATGCAGTGCAGTGACATGGCAGTGACGTGGCGCTTGTAAAGCTCAATCTAACCTGTTTTGCGTCCCGCCTCGTTTCCATATATAGACAACATTCACACAAATAACAATTTAACTTTCATGAGCAAATACATTTTAAGAACTCAAAAAAATAGATCACATTTGAACACGGATGCGCATTAAACAGTTCAGCGAGCCTATTCAATTTACATGTTATAAAGAAAAGACATCAAATGAAATGTAACGCTCAAAAAATAATAAATCATATGACGAATGGTATTGACATAATATCTGAGTAGTTTCAGTGCGACCTAATTAATTATCCATCACTGTGTTATTAATTTGACAAGAACGACGTGTTGAATGGACGCATTTTATTGTTTTCTCTCAAATTCTATAGGCTGAGCTGAGCTGTCAATCACGCCTCTGTGAGAGTCACGTTAGGTTAGGTTGCGGCGTAGAACTGGGCCTGTATAGGCGTAAAGTAAAGTCTCGAACCGACCCGAATTGGAGGAATAGAGATAACGTTACTAGAGGATTTATTTTCTTGTTAAGACTATTTTAATAGTTATAGCAACACATTCACACGCAGAGAACTCTCTTTTCTATCGACATTCACACGCACGTTAGACCCAGCGGAACCGGCAGCATGTCTGCAACAGGAGATTTCGGCAACCCGCTCCGCAAATTCAAGCTGGTGTTTCTGGGAGAACAGAGCGGTGAGATTCGAACCGAACCTACTGGACCTGATCCAGTCTCTTTTTCTTCATGAGTGTGTGTTTGTATATATGACGGTTTGAATTTCTGCTTAAATATCTGTGTGTATGTAACATTATGAGTGAATGTGTGTATCTTGAATGAATGTATCATATTGCAAAATATATGTACTACTTTTTATAAATGTTTGTAGAACATATGTATTGTGTGTGTGTATATATATATATATATATATATATATATATATATATATATATATAATCTGACCTTTTTTGTGCCAAATATCTAACTAGAAGTGTGTGTTTGAATGTTTGTGCATATTTTGTTTTACTTTTGATAATTTGCTCACAAATATAGTGAAACCCTGTCCAAAACTAACTTGTGTTTTGAAGCCTTCATACATCAGTCAAAACTATAAATATCTCATAAACATCGGCTACGTTACTGTAAAGTCTGGTCTTGAACTTGTTTTCACAGTGTATTTTTGTCTGTCTCCTGTGTGAACAAGATATTCACATGCATGACTGTGCTTTGCTGGCATGCTGAAGTTATGTGGATCTTCTAACTATTGACTATTACGTTTCAAATGTTAGGAGAACTTAAGTGTATTCATCAGATAAAAACACTGACTAAAAGATACCACTTCATTCTCGGTATGAAGATCCATTCCCCTTTCTGAGATCTCTGGAGCAAACACAGGTGGTCTGTCAATCAGTTTTTAAAATAATGCTACTGAAAAAAATTACTGGCCCCAGAATTCAACAGTACAGCAGTGTTCTATGTAAATCAAGATAAAGCATAAACAAAGATCATTTGGCTTTTTAATTTTTTTTCTTAACTTTAGTTAAACTAGATGTGTAAAAATAGATTTTTTGGGTTTCTAACTGAAGTAAACATTGCAAATATTCAAACTGTTTGCATATATTTACATAGATACTGATGCATGTGTTCATTTCACATGCAGTTTTTAAATCTATTTTATCTTATGTTTCATTCATGTGAGAAGAATCTGATGTGAATCCACAATGAATGTGGACAGATTTATGTTTTCATGCAGACATTTGCTTCAGTCAGTTTTTTTTTTAAGTTGTGATTTTGGAATGAAATCAATTAACATGACAGCATCAAATGTTAGGTGTCTCAAAGGATGGATACACATGAAATGGAAATTTAATTTGTCTCCCTGGATGGATCTGTTCCTTCTAGGAAAATGTATTGGCATTAAAAGTGATGATCACTGATGCAGAAATGTCTCTGAATAAGAGTTGGCATACAGGTCACAACTTCACAATGATGTTATAAAGATATGTAATGTTTTGATAGTAACCGGTTAATTTCTCATTTGATTTTGCAGTGGGAAAGACATCTTTAATTACCAGATTTATGTATGACAGTTTCGATAATACCTACCAGGTGAGTGAATATTTTTTCCGACTCATTCTGGAACTTTACACAATGTTCTAATGTTCTTTTGAACTGGATGTTTCTGATCAGATGCATAAAGTAGTGTATTTTGTCCTGAAAATTTAGTTTCCTTGCTTTTAATTTTCAGGCCACAATAGGAATCGATTTCTTGTCGAAAACAATGTATCTTGAGGACAGAACAGTAAGTAAAATGTTTTTTTTTTTTTTTTTTAAACAGTAAATGCGCATTCCTTTCAGTTTTTCAAATGTACTAAATTGCAGGAACATATTCGTTTTATATAATAAATTTACCAGTGTGTAAATGTCCGGGATGCTATTTATTGACGACTGAGGGATTTATGGTTTACATTGCATGATATGTCATTTTTTAAAACATTTTTAAGTCTGCTAACATTGTAACCATAATCAAATTGGTATATTTATACTGTTGTAAAAACAATGCTGTTATATTGTTAATTTTCTTTAAATTATATTATAATTATTATTATTATTATAATTATTTAAATTTATAAAACTGTGTTTACCATGAATTTGCTACTGATATGGTGTTGAATAAATGATGGAATCAATCATTTTGATTGTAATGCATTCTACATTAAATTTACTTGTAGTTAACTATCCCTTTTATTATAGAAAATAATTTTAAATTGATTTGACAAATCAATGTTTGGTTCTTCTAATGACATATTATGATTACATTATGCATGAAATTAATTGTACATCACATTTTTCTCCTTGTGAAACCCTAGTATTTTTAATTTATTTGTTGAACGTTAATTTAAACATTTATATTGTGATGCATCTGTAAAAACCCAACATAAACCGCACCGTGAGAAACTCCTGTGCCTCTTTCCTCTGGTGTGTCTCTTATTTGTTTACATGTGTATGTTTCCTCCTATAAAGAATTGTTGAGTTTTTTTTGCATGGGAAGGTTTTACTCTGAAGATTTGCAGTCTTGATAACATAACCCAACCCTTAACCCGTCCTAACATGAGCCCATCCGAAGACTTACAACTTAACCCTTAACCTTAATCCGTTCCCTAGCCCAAATCCTGAACTTGAAGTCCTTTCAGTCCACTTTGCTTTTTCTTATTCCTTACATTTCATTCCACTCTTTTTTTTTTATCTATCATTTTTCCTTTTGAATGTTACATTTTCCCCCTTTTTTCCTTTATTCTCCTCCTTTTTCTTTTGTTTGTTTTCCATTCACACAGATCAGGCTGCAGCTTTGGGACACAGCGGGACAGGAGCGTTTCCGTAGCCTTATTCCCAGTTACATCAGAGACTCTGCTGCTGCTGTTGTAGTTTACGACATCACAAGTAGGTATCTGAGACCCGCACTGCGTCCAGTTCCCCTCTTCTTACCTCTTCCCCTTTCTCCCCCTCTCTCTCTCTCTCTTTCTCTTTCTCTCTCTCTCTCTGCTGGATCTCTGGTACTAAAATATTTGGCCAGGTGCGGCTGCAGCTTTGGGACACAGCAGGACAGGAGCGTTTCCGCAGTCTGATTCCCAGCTATATCCGGGACTCTACGGTTGCTGTGGTAGTCTATGACATCACAAGTGAGTGTGGATCCTAGGCCGGGGAACTTAAGGAAGAGGAAAGCTATCTTTCATCTCAGCGCAGTCTCTCTTTTTCTGTTACACCATATTTGTTTTTATGTCATTTCATTCTCTTTGTCTTCTTTTTATGACTTGGTTTTAGTTTTGCAATTGCAATTCAGTCTTAAAAACTGAGAGCACATAATTTGTTTTGTATGTATTTACATTTAAAGGTTAACAGATCTGTGTGTCACTGTAGCTGCTAATAAAACAATACAAAGCAGCGATGTAATACCATTTTTATAAAGACAAAAATTCCATATATTTTAAAAAAGAATAGAAGTATATTTTTGGCAGCTGTGGTCAGAAGTTTATTATACATCCTCAGTACTCAAAAGTAAGTTCCTACTAACAATTTCACTAGTCTATCCAGTTTTTTTTTAAACCATAATTTTTAGCAATGCATTTTTATATTTGCTAAAAATGTTATTTTCTTAATTCTTTGGTTCACTTAAAAAATATTTGAATTATTTATAAAAATGAATATGTATTCATTGACCATTTTACAGACTGATGAAATGTAGTTGATGTAGATGAGAGATAATTTGTCTATTTCTTTTCAGATTAACTCTTTCTGCAGACCACGTTCCTGTGACAGATTCATGAGCACAGAGACACTTCCAGCTTTAGAACTTTCTCCTTTCTTTCCTCTTATTTTTATCCCTGTTTTTTTTTCTTTTCTGTCTTTTGAGTTGTGTCTCTGTTTATGATCCTGGGATTCCCTCTGATAGACCCCTGAGGCTCATCTTGATTATTAACCCAGTGTTTCTGAAATACCCCTGACAGATGTCAACTCGTTCCAGCAGACCACCAAATGGATCGATGATGTCAGAACGGAAAGGGGAAGTGATGTCATAATCATGCTGGTGGGAAACAAAACAGACCTTGCAGATAAAAGGTATGTTTAAATAGTTGCGTTTACAAACATTACGCCATGGTTTTTTACACTATTAAATTGTGTTCAGCCAGTATATATTATTTTTTCACAGTATTACTGTTTTTTGATCAAATAAATGTAGCATTGTTCAGAATAAGAGACTTTTTTTCAAAAACAAAATCTTACAGCCCCCAAACCTTTGGTTAAGGTAATGTGTGTGCACAAAATTGCTGCAATTAAATTGTATTTTGTGCAATATTTACATAAATTTACTAAACTAACAGAAATGTATCTAATGACAAAAACATCTTTTTTTTTATGACCCAATGTAATACTAATACTCTCTTAATCTGCTCAAAAAAGCAAAATATCAGAAGTAGGGAAATATTAATTCCATGTTTTTGGGGATAATTTCAGGCAAGTTTCTATTGAGGAAGGGGAGAGGAAAGCCAAAGAACTGAATGTAATGTTTATTGAGACTAGCGCTAAAGCCGGATACAACGTCAAACAGGTGAGTGAAACTTGAGATTTAACTTGAATCAACAACATACAAGTATGTACTTTGATGATTTAAAATTAAACCCTGCATTAAATTATTAAATGATATTTGAGTGATTATTAAAAAACGGCATTACTGTACATTTCCCTTGTCTTCAGAAGAATCCAGATGATTAAATATTCAACTTTTCGGAATGCAAACCATCTCAAATACACCGACACACTGCTTGTTTTTTCTAATCCTGGTGTGAGAGTTTAATAAAGGGTCTTGTGTTTGTCTCGTCTAGCTTTTCCGGCGTGTAGCAGCAGCTCTTCCTGGTATGGAGAGCACACAAGACAAGAGCAGAGAGGACAGTATCCTACACAAATACAAAAATATGCATACTTTTACATATATAATCGGGCTTTTCACACTTGCAATTGCTTGTTTTAGTACTTGATTGTATGTGTTGTAGTGTAAACATACTACAAAACATTGTTTTTCCTTAATTCCTTTTTCCTTCAGTGATCGATATAAAATTGGAAAAGCCACCAGAGCAGCCAGTCAGCGAAGGCGGCTGTTCATGTTGAGGATTCAGTATACATTTCTGTGCCGTGTCTCTTATTGTCGCTCTTAGTTGCACTCACAGCATCTCTCTGGATATTCCGCAGAAGCACCGCGCACCTGGAGGCAGTAGAACACTACTTGCCCGTCACCCTCGTTACCGCTGACCCACTCAGATGACTTTAAATTCGAAAGCACAATGTGGATGTGTGTGCTGTTGCTTCTCTATTAATTGTTTCCGTTAATCCCACACCTTTTGTGGTGTTTTTGTTTTTCACTTTCAAAACACTTTATAAAGTGTTGTTTTTGTCCATGTTCCGTTTTATGTGAAATAATACTTATATTACTGTAATAATGGCGTGAATAGGAACAAAACAATAGAAATAAATGAAATTACAGAACTGATCGTTCCAGATTCACGGTGCAGAGATGAATGAAATGTTTGCGGGTGTTTTTGGAAATGTTCTAGTCTAGGTTTCATCGTATGTGGCTATGAGGCGTTACTTCTGTGATGTTGCTTATGTCTCTTCTTCATAAGGAAGAACGGAAAGTGTAAAAACAAATGTTTTTGGAATTTGGGAGGAACAAGTGCTGCTTTTAGCTCAGTTGACTCTCAACCATTGCGTCTTTTTTTTTCCCTTAGATGTCATTTCTTATTTTGAGCATTAGAAAGGCTATAGCTTAGTCAAAGAAAGAGAACTACAGTAATTGTAAAGAAATATTATGTATATTAAGGGGAGTATCAGTTTAAGAGATAATATGCAGATATTGATGGTTTGTTTTTGGGGCTTCCACTGTTTTTAATTTTTTTTATTAGCATTGTAAAGTTTGATTTATTGTAATAATGACACACTAGATATGATTTGTTGAATCAACCACAAACCCTAATATTTATTTGTAATGTCTTTGTTTTGTTTTTAAAGTGCTTGGTTTTTCATAATTTGTAGACGTGCGTTTAGACATTCTGCCTCAAAGCACCTGCCACGTCTGTTTTTTGTTGAGTATACAGTGATGAGTTTGTCCTCCGACTGATCTAAATGTTTTTAATATATAGTGCATTTTGTTTGGTTGTTTTCTTGATACGGTCTCATACATTTCGAATGGATTTTAACCAGTTTCATCTGGCGACACTGCTTGACACCAATGCTCATTATTTGCACTGCTAAAATTGATCAACATCTTGAGATGTCCCTAATAAAATCTTGCATTTAGCAACTGTTTTTTTTTTCTTGATGGATAATGTATAACTTGTTAATCAGGACATTAGTAGTTTTGATTGTAAACACACACACACACACAATCCAATCTTATATGATTCTCTATGTAATATCAGCATTTTATTTTAACCTAAGTGTTGTACGACAATATAAAGGTTTTTATACCTATACTTGCAAGGTAGTATAGTAGTGCATGAATACTGGTCGGTCATGAGAACTATTTCATATTCAGCTTTTGTTTGCTACTTCAGAATCATATTCTCTTGGAAGAAGACTTTTCAAAATCATATTTGAAGAGCATTCAATGGTCTGATGATCACTCTCAAACCTCATGCAATGGAAAATAATAAATTCAGGCTTTAGTGTTTTATAATTAGAAAGATCTTGGAGCTATTTATAAATGATAGGAGAACTTATAGGAGAACAATATAATCTTAAACTTGTTTGCAAAGCTTTACATGTACACTATACACAGAGCAAAAAAAAAAATCATTAGCTGTGTGCAAAATTATGTAGTTTTATATATATATATATATTGATATTCTACAGAAAAATCTGTTGCTAAATCTTGTCCTGATAAATATGAGCAGCTAAAATAGGATTGTTTTCTTTAGACTGTAAACAACTGAAAAAGAAGTATCTCTCTTTTGCACACTGATTGACCACTTCATGAGTTTAAATCAGCTGCAGCTATTCTCATATTTACATGTTTATATGCAGGAACAAGAGCATTTGCTATGGCTGAGGTTTATGGATGGCTCTTCCAGTCTGTTCTCTCACTTTTTCCAGTTATCATCCCTCTATCTGATCGGTCTTCAGCAGAACCAGAAGGGCATCCATAAAAGTGAACGCATTGCTGCACCTGCAGCAATTCCAGCCAGGAGACCCAATGCAATCTGCTCTCCGAAATTGTCATCACAAGAGTCTCTGTGTACCCAGACATGCTGAGTCCCTGCAGGGAAGCACATCAGCATTAGTACATCCCTGGTTAAATGTGATTCTAGAGGGAACCAATAAGACCACTGAAAATCAAGCAGTTAGATTTGAATTTCAAAGTGGCAATAAATTGTTACATTAAAAATGAAATATTTACATTTCAGCACAATTTCTTATATTTTACCCAAAACTGAAAACTTACCAATGGATCCTCTGCAGTGAATGGGTGCCGTCAGAATGAGTCCAAACTGATAAGAACATCACATTAATCCACAAGTACTCCACATGACGCCTGTCCATCAATTAACATTTTGTGCATATTTCTCTCCTGATTCAGACAAGATTACTTTTTCTCTGGAGAAAGGTGTGAGGACACATTTAGACGGAAGCAACGGTTTGAAATTATATTAATCTTAATGATAGATTTGTTTCTTACAAACACGTGGCTTTTCACTTCTGGTGACTGGAGTCATGTGGATTACCTGTGGATTATAGTGATGTTTTGTATTTTCTGTTTGGAGTGGACTGTCAGAGGATCCATTCACTTCAAATAATCCAATGGTGAGCAAGTGATATAATGCTAAATTTCTTCAAGTCTGTTTTGATGAAGAAACAAAATCATCCACATATTCCTGAGGGTAAGTACATTTTCTAGGTGAACTATTCCTTTAATTTTCTTTTTTAAGTAGCTGTAAAATGCATTCCCTTTCTTTGTTCTTTCTGCAGAATGAATGATGTGTTTGTATAATTACCTCCACTACCTGTACTTGGCATGATGTAAACCGCATTATGACTGTTAACTGGAACGGTCTGGTATGTATCGTCATAAGGATTGTATGTGAGAACCTATGAGAGTGAAAAGAAATGTAAATTGAGAAAATAAAAAAATTAAAAATTACAAATGACAGAGAAATCATTCTGCATGTCAAGGAAAGCACTCACAGGATTTCTTTTTGCCTCCATGAGTGTGAGATTCCAGGCCCTGAAAAGTGACAGGATGGAAATAAATTTGAGAGGAAAGTGAGTGGGGCTTAAAATGTCAAAGGTCAAGACTTACAATGCCTCATCTTCACTGTTGGCGCACAGGACCAGCGTGTTACCATCCCTCAGAAAAACAACCAGCAGATTCTCTCTGGGGTGACTCTCAGGTGGACATACACCTGCTCACAAAGACACTATCTGTTAAAACAGTCTTAAAGTATTTTCATACCATGCACATGCACTTCCTACATGACCAAATCAAACTGAAAGGTTGAAAAAGTTCCTTCCTACTTGGACACTCCAGTCCAGATTTCACATTCACACAGGTGGCTTTCAGATTCACTTTGGCCTCGTAGTCTCTTCTGGATTCAGTTTGGTAAAAAACAAAGCTGCCATCTATCCACAGGTCACACCAGTTCAGCTTCCATCGTTTGAGGACTGAAGCTGTGAATAAAAAATTATTAAATCATAATAAAAATCAATATTGCTATTATTATCTGTCTCCATTATCCTTTTTCAGAGGTATGCGGCTTCCACCACAGTTAGCATTGTTAGCAACTCAGACATCTGTATGCTAACGAAGAATAGACCTTTATTTATTGGTCATGTTTTATTTATACTATCAATAGTAATATTCCACTGTTTTTTTAAAGGGGTCATTTGATGCGATTTAAATTTTTCTATCTATCTATCTATCTATCTATCTATCTATCTATCTATCTATCTATCTATCTATCTATATATAATATATATATATATTAATTATTTTTTTATGTAATCCCAATGGCATCAATTTATCTTTTTTTTTTAATGAATGTGCTATTTTGATTCTCAGCCTGGAGTCCAGAACTAACATCTACTATTCTGTAGGCTACTGTAACACTGTAACACTGACCGTAAGAGGATTACTGTAAACAGTGTCAGGCCCTGAGTTTCATAACAAACCTTCTGGAAAAGTCTTTGTAATAATAATACATAATATATAATAATATTTTATCTATTTATTTTAATATACATACAAATTCTTCCCTCAATCTTCTGTTGCAACTTCAACTACTTATTTTTTCAGAGGTTCCTTGAGAAGACTGGGAAACTCTTCATATAAGCATATATAAATGAAGAATCATATACTTACTCTGTCTCCAGAGCCAGCCAGATTTGAACAGAGCCATTGGGCCTGATCAGTCAACTGCCCCCGGAATAACAGCTGTACTCCTAATGTCGTGGTGGTTGTTTGTGAGCGATGACAGTGACTGTAAGACGTCTCAGCAGTCGCAGGGGGTTTTGTAGTGCTTGAATAGTTTGATAACTCTTCCTCTAATCCTTTAAACAGGCCAAAGTGAAGCTTCGCTTGTCCAGTAATCTCAGATTACCGCAGTGAGTTTGTACTGGTTGTACATGGAATATTCCCTTCCTTTCCTGTATTTCTTAATCTCTGCTTAATGTTTTTGTGTATTACTGTAAATCTTAACAATTTCTCCTGTTAACAGTCTCCTTGCTCAGATTCAATGCCATATATGCATAATGAAGTCCACTCATCTAAATCACACTTTCTGGGTAAACAGGCTTACATTATATACCTTTGCCTTTTTTTTTAGATTTGAATTAAAATTATTGTTTTTATGAACTCATTTACTTTCTGGAGATGTCTTAACAATAAAGAGGTTCTGAATGATTTTGTAACTCTGTGGACAGGCAAAGCACATCATGGTCAAATGCACACCTTTGGCTAAATTTAGCAAACATTGAGTAATTGAAGGAGTCATATCAAGCCAATTATAATTTTTTTAACCATTAATGACAAATGTATAACAGAAGCTGTGAAACCTGTAATTAGAAACTTCATCATCACCGCATGGCACTGCATTTTTTTCTAAATCAGGAATTACCTGTAATCTAGAGTATTTCCCAGGTATTGAAACCGTTTGAACAGCTAGTAACAGTGTACTTTTAGAAATCTATGTATTGCAATGCATGACCATGAAAAGTATAGAAATTAACTACAACAATAATTATTCATATTGATATTATAAATACATAGCCAAATGCAATATTTAAACTACTGCTAATTAGCATTATTATTAAAAATAGAACTAAATAATTTATTATATTGAACTTCGTTTAGTTCGATTTGGGAAGTGTCCCACTTTATTTTTACAATCGCCCACCACTAGATGGCCTCATCTCACCAACACGCAGGGCCTTTTGAGTGACGTGACATTCAGCCAAGTATGGTGACCCATACTCAGAATTCGTGCTCTGCATTTAACCCATCCGAAGTGCACACACACAGAGCAGTGAACACACACACACTGTGAACACACACCCGGAGCAGTGGGCAGCCATTTATGCTGCGGCGCCCGGGGAGCAGTTGGGGGTTCGGTGCCTTGCTCAAGGGCATAAGTCGTGGTATTGAAGGTGGAGAGAGCACTGTACAGTTGTCGCCAAAAGTTTTGAGAATTACATAAATATTGGAAATTGGAAAAGTTGCTGCTTAAGTTTTTATAATAGCAATTTGCATATACTGTACTCCAGAATGTTATAAAGTCATATTCTCAGATGAAGCCCCTTTCCGATTGTTTGGGGCATCTGGAAAAAGACTTGTCCGGAGAAGAAAAGGTGAGCGCTACCATCAGTCCTGTGTCATGCCAACAGTAAAGCATCCTGACACCATTCATGTGTGGGGTTGCTTCTCATCCAAGGGAGTGGGCTCACTCACAATTCTGCCCAAAAACACAGCCATGAATAAAGAATGGTACCAAAACACCCTCCAATAGCAACTTCTTCCAACAATCCAACAACAGTTTGGTGAAGAACAATGCATTTTCCAGCATGATGGAGCACCGTGCCATAAGGCAAACGTGATAACTAAGTGGCTTGGGGACCAGAATGTTGAAATTTTGGGTCCATGGCCTGGAAACTCCCCAGATCTTAATCCCATTGAGAACTTGTGGTCAATCCTCAAGAGGCGGGTGGACAAACAAAAACCCACTAATTCTGACAAACTCCAAGAAGTGATTATGAAAGAATCGGTTGCTATCAGTCAGGATTTGGCCCAGAAGTTGATCGAGAGCATGCCCAGTCGAATTGCAGAGGTCCTGAAAAAGAAGGGCCAACACTGCATATACTGACTCTTTGCATAAATGTCATGTAATTGTCGATAAAAGCCTTTGAAAAGTATGAAGTGCTTGTAATTATATTTCAGTACATCACAGAAACAACTGAAACAAAGATCTAAAAGCAGTTTAGCAGCAAACTTTTTGAAAACTAATATTTATGTAATTCTCTAAACTTTTGGCCACGACTGTACATGCACTGCCCCCAACCCACAATTCCTGCCTGCCCGCCCGAGACTCGAACTCACAACCTTTCGATTGCGAGTCCGACTCGCTAACCGTTAGGCCACGACTTCCCCGAAAATGGCAAATGTTCCCCTCCACGGAAATCTTTAGTAAAAGGCAAAAGATTTATGCGACAATGAAGAAAAACTCGAGCTTTTTGTGAGTATTTTATGATAATTAAGGTGTAATACATTTCATTGACAGTTGATAACACGTTTTTTATCGTCAATGCAATTATATGGAATGAGAGAGGCAGATTAAGAGCAAAGACTATATAAATAACTTTCTAGTTTCTAGTTATGAATGAGATTTTTCTCATTCATCTTTGTCTGATACACACACTTAGGCTACTGCACGATAGTCTGTACATATTTAGCTTCATATTCTAACGGAAACATGTATCACATACACACACATAAACATGCATTACAAATTGAAATTTACAATAGTGAATTGTCTTCAAAACATATATTATTACTCGTTCACTGGAGGGCGCTGTTCTTCCGAGTTCTGCTCCTCTGACTAAAGTTCTCACTTCACTTCTCAGCGGAGTTTTTACGTGAGCGGCTCAACGGAGGGGTCTGGAAGTATTTTTGTGGGGATTTTTTTTCTTTCTTCCGTCTAAACAGATTATTCTGCACTGCGTATCTCCGTCCTACATATGTGTTTGGGTTTTGCGAGGTGAATTTCTGAGTTTTTCCACTGTATTTTCCTGTATCCAGACATGCAGCCTCCTCCAAGAAAGGTGAGACGACCTGCTTCTTTTTACGATGTTTTGTTGTCATGATAGTATAGGCTATTTGTTTGTTTGCTTTCTTTCTTGTCTCCTTGTTTGTTTGACTAAAACAAACTGATAGATAGATAGATAGATATATAGATAGATGTTGATTAGCTGTCTGTCCTAACCATAATGTCAGTTAATTATCTATTAATTAGGATAACTGCAACATCTTAAAATACTAGTAAACTATATATTGTGTAATGTGTGTAAATGTTCACATAAAACCCACTGCATTATACATGATCCATTATGTTTATGTTTACGTTGAGTCCAGCATCTGCCCTGTCTCTATTGACTCCAGTATGCCAGACACAGGTTTCTCTTTCAGGCTGGTGTGATCTGGGTCAGAGTTGGTTCTCCATAGGCTGTCACTGTGTGTGTTGCAGGTAAAAGTCACACAAGAGGTGAAACAGACTCACACAGAGCAGCTGAACAGACTCCAGCTCAAACACCAGACAGATTTGGACTTCCTAGAGGATCTGAGGTCGGGTTTGATTCACATTTTACATTGCTTTTAAAATACCTATCAGGCTATTTTCTGTCTGTCTGTCTGCTGGTATATTAGTGCTGAACTGCTTGACTGTGTGTGTGTTTAATCCTCAGGACATACAGCCAGAAGAAAGCGCTAATAGAGAAAGATTACTCGCAGGTGAGTTGAGGCCATTATATTTAATTGTATGAGTTCATAATTTAAAGTATGTTTATTTTTGATGATACAGGTTGATTTTTGTTCTGATTTTATACAAATCTTTTAAAGATTTTCTGTTCAGCATAATGACAGATGTATTAATGATGAACAGATGCATCTTCCCCTGATCCCTGACATTTTGTTTAGTTTACAAGTGAGTTTAGTTTCGATAGTAATTCGTTTGTTTTTGTAGTGAGGTAGAGGAATAAATTAAAAGCCATCATAGCAATAAATAACATTTTTAAATATATTAAAATTTAAATTGTAATACTTTTGCACAATATTACTCTTTGTTCTGCATTTTGATCAAATAAATGCAGCCTCGTTCAGCATAAGAGAATTAATTGTAGTGTATATTGCATTAACAAACACCCAAATTATTTATATTAAATTATATTATTTACAACCTGACATGGTGACCGTCTTCATCAAGATACTATAAGATCTGTGTGATCACCTGGTGAATGGAGAGCCCAGCTGTCTGAATGACTCTCAGTATGTATATGTGTGTGTGTGTGTGTGTGTGTGAGTGAGGGGTTCTTTTCTGTTGGATCTGAAGCTTGTGCACCTGCAGAGCTGCTGCATGCTGATTGGCTCATGAAGACAGGAATCTCTCTCTTCTTCAAGGTCTCTTCCTGAGTCGACTCTTCAGAGCTGGCAGCTTTTAGGACTGGGTTGACAGTGCCAGATTGTAGTCTTAGGGACAGAAAGCAAATCCTCTCTGTTTTTGGGGGATGGTACTCACTCTTTGTACTTTGTGGAACTTGTTATGGTTCAGTTATTTCAGTTTGTTGAAACTTTGTTGGAATTATCATCAGTACACCTTTAAAAAAATGCAGTCAACGGCAGTCCCATTGAAGAACCAGTTTTGGTTGCCTTCCAAGAACCTTCCGGTAAACAGTTCTTAAAAGAACCATTTTTTCTTATTATGATAAACATTTTAAAATTCTAAAGAACCATTTTACATTATAAGGCACCTTTTGTGAAATGGAAAGGTTCCATTGATGTTAAAGGTTCATCTTGGAACTGTTGATGCCAAAAAATAATCTTTTTTTTTTTTTACTTTAAAAGAGTAGTGGTGAAGTAATGAAAGGAACTAAGTTTTTTTATTTTTTGGTTTGATATTTTACCAAATTGTTTGTGATTTTTGGAGATCAGTCCAATACAGTGACATTTACTTGACTTGAAGATGGAAAGTGAGTGTTATTTGTTCTTTTCTTCTGTTTCAAAGGCAGCCAGTTGCTTACTCGCTTGTAAATCCACACGTTGGCGCAGTTTGTACCGCTGTCTGGCATTTAAGTGTCAAGCAGACAGGAAGAAATAGTCAATACCCATGTGGGTTTCGCCTTTACGGACTGAAAGTTGTCCTGCATGTTTTCCACATTTGCACTGATCTGGAGTGATGGGATAAAAGGAAACATTTCTCTAAGGCATCTGTTTTATTTTTTGTTGCAATGATTGAAGTGGGATTTTTTTTAAATGCTGCTCGGAAGCTTTAAATCTAAACTTTCATGAATGTTTAATGACATTATATTGAAGCAACAGGAAAATTGACTCATCCTCAGGCCATCCAAGATGTAGGTTTCTTTCTTCATCAGCATCAGAACAGACTTGGAGAAATTTAGCATTACATCACATGCTTACCAATGGATCTACTGCGGCAAATGGGTGCCGTCAGAATAAGAAGCTATACAGCTGATAAAAACATCACAATAATAATCCCAAAAGTAATCAACACCATTCCATCAATTAACATATTTTGTGAAGTAAAAATCCATCATCAAGACGTTTTCAAACAATCGCTTCCAACTAAAATATGAGTCCTCTATCCATATTATTGCTTTCTCCAGTGAAAAAGTAATCTTGTCTGAATCAGGAGAGAAATCAGATCAAGCACAATTCACAAGCAAAAACATTTCTAAACAGATGTGTTGGTGGATTTTGATGTGAGAGGAGGACAAGAAGGGACAAACCTTTTTATCTGAAGAAGCATTATTATGACTTATGGAACTGTGATTTTGGCCAGAAGACCATCAGTATTGTATGAACTGCTATATAAATGTATATGGCTTGACTTTGTAGGCTCTGCAGAAGCTTGCATCACAGTATATGAAGCGAGAGTGGTCTGGAGCCCCGTCAGAGGAGCAGAAAGACTCCAGGTAATAAGAGGGATGAATAGAGCACAGAAAAGAGCATTTATGATTGATTTTCAATTTTGAAAGATGTTTGCATGTATGTGTACAGAAATGTTTGGACCGTATGGCGATCCTACTTGGAGGGTGTGATGAAAGTGAGCCAGTCTCGTATCAACGGATGTGAGAACTACAGAAGCCAGATCTCAGATCCTGTGAAGACATTCAGAGCACAGAAAGACCTTCAGCTGAAGAAGGTAAATGCATTAAAAGATACTCTGCACTAAAGCGTAACATCGGCCATTCACGAACATGTTAATTCATCTGTTCTCTCTCAGTGCTGCGAACAGCTGGCAAGAGCTCAGGCCGATCTGCAGGTCACGATCAGAGACCTGGAGAAGAACAGGAAGACCTACCAGGAGGCGGAACAAACAGCGCAGACTGTGAGAGAGAAAGCTGATATGGAGGCTAAGTACGTTTGCCGACCTGTCACATGTGAAGGAAGAGACATCAGCTGTCCACAAGAACAGGGCAGAGGGTTATCATGTTTTTCAGTTTTAAATGAAGATTCCTCTTTTTTGCTGTTTTCCCTTACTCTTGTTTCTTTTTCTCTGGTATTTTTCTATCATTCCTGTTTATTTGTGCAACACAAGGTCAAGGCTCAGTCTGTTTCAGTCACGCTCCAGTTTGAAGAGGGCGAGTGTGAAGGTACAATGCACAATATAGCAGTAACATATTGGTTTTATGTTAATATTAGTGCATGCTCATTTCTCCTATTTTTCATGTTAAGATTACCATGTAACACTCACCCAGAGTTAAACTTGAAATAAAACAAATTACTTAATAACACAAATAAATGTTATCCAAATTGACATTTACCACACAGTACATTAAAGGGGTCATATGATGCGATTAAAAATTTTCCTTTCTCTTTGGAGTGTTACAAGCTTTTGGTGCATAAAAAGATTTGTGAAGTTGCAAAGAATAAAGTCTTAAATTCAAAGAGATATTCTTTATCAAAGTTGAGACTCTGCACCGCACCCCCCAAAACGCCTCGTTTAAACACCCCCCCACATTTCTACATCACTATGTGGAAATATTTGCGTAATGCCACCCAAATGTTCACGCAAAGAAAGAAGGTGAGGTTTCAGTAACCGCAGTTAGTGCTGAAGCAGCCATGTCAGGGAGATGCTGTGTGTTTCTAGACGAAAGCAAAAGCACTTTATTTGGCCTTTTGAAATTAGATGCATTTAGGAATCTCTAAGATTACTTACAACAGAACAGCAAATTTGAAAACAAAAAAATGTTATTGACAAAAATACATTTAAATAATAAAAAACATATACATAAATTACAAACATAAAAGCAAATAACATAAAATAAATTAATTTTAAGATATAATCCATTTAACTAGAACATTATTTAACTACAGTGAATGATGTTTTGCCATCTTTATGTAGTAGAATTTGCTCGCAAAATCATTGTGACAGTTTTCTGTTGATTTCAGCTGAAAGCCAAGAAGAACGAATGGAAGTCCAAAGCCACACAAGCGAGGAATGATTACCTGCTCTCACTGTCAGCCACTAACGCTCATCAGGACCGCTATTATGAGACAGATCTGATCAGCTGCATAAGGGTGAGGCCAAATGTTGCTCATCTTATTCATTGTTTTTATTTAAAATCATCTTCAAAGCACAACTGTTTTCAACATTTTTCAGTATTTTCATTGATAATAAAAGATTTTTTTTATTGAGCATCAGATCAGCATATAAGAATGATTTCTGAAAAATCTGGTGACATTAAACAATGGATTATTGATGCTGAAAATACAGCTTTGCATCACAGGAATACACATGATTCTATAAACATACAGTGTATATATATATATATATATATATATATATATATATATATATATAATTTATAATCACTTACATCACAAACAAAGATCCAATTGGAAATAAAAATACTATTCCTTGTTTTTGAGTCCAGGTTTTAGATGGCAGTTTCTACGATCACGTACAGAGTTTTCTGATTTCACTGTGGAAGACAGAGCTTGAGACATCTCAGAGCATTCAAGACACTTTTCAGTGCCTGCTGGAGACTTCCAGTGGGGTGAGTTACACACACACTTGAGTATACACTGCTATGGAAAAACACACATGAACCACAGTGGCCAAATGTAGAGCAGGTAATATGATATGCCACCAGAGGGTTATTGGATCAAATCCCAGCTCAAGCAGTTAATACTGACCTTAAAGAAAGAAATGTACCTGCTTTGGAGAGTTTTCAGTGGTTTAGGAATGAAATCTTTACTCTATATTAGAGCAGACAGTTTTTTTTAAAGATATATTTATGTTTCAAGTCTGCAGTAACTGGGGAAAACATAAAAATGTTGAAATTAGAAATATAAAATGACTGTTAGTTATTATTATGTGTACATTTGAAGAGTCATCGACTGATTTTCAGCAGTGACAGCCTTTAGCCTGTCATTAGGTCTGTTTGTAGTCCTGTGTTGTTGTAATTCGATGATTCTCACAGTGTTTCCATTCAGTTTGTGTGACTGTAGTCTAGCATCAGATTACAACACACACACAGACACACACACTATTCATGAATAGTGGTCTCTCATTCCTCCCAGGGAAAGATTATGTTAGCTGTGCTATTGTTAATGTGACATCTTGACATTAGTCAAGTAGTTTACATAAATGTAATTTTGTTTGCATGTATGTGTGTGTGTCTATAGGTGACACAGGATATTCACCAACAGATATTAATTCAGGACAACCCAGTGTTTCAGAAAGCTGCCCCCTTTCAGTATCAGCCCTGTGAAAATGATTCGGTATGTTGCCTTCCTTTCAAGAATGTACTACAAAATCGCACAAACAAAAGAGCATATAATAGTCATTCAAAAAGATTTTACATTTCTTGTGGATTCAATGTTTTAAATGAACGCGCACCACATAATCTTATCCAAAAACTTCTCTTTCGCTTTAAATGTCATTTAAAACATTATAATAGACTTATATGTTCATTAATCAGTCTGACAAAGAGAGAAAGTGCTCTAATGTAGGCCGAATGCGTTCTTCCATGATTGTGCAACTGTTTTACAAATATGCACTAGCGCCCCCTGCTGCCAGCAAGTCATCTCACCCCCACCACACTAGCATAGGGGCCCGTTTGTTCGCTAACCCTCTTTTTGTTTGCGAGTCAAACAAGCATTAGTCTGTTCCTAAAGAAAACATTAGAGATGCAGCCCTCAGCGCTGGTGGTGCGAAAAGAGCAGGGAAAACTGGGCGTCAGTGCAGGCAGGAAGCAACGCGGCATGTGAAAAGAGGGCATTGAGAAGTGAACCTGCCCCACCTCTTGCACCCCTCATGAACACCTCCCATTCCCCCATCCCAAAATATATAAAGCTTAAAAAAACAAATACTGTAAATTATTAAAAACTGTTTTATCACATTCATTGGATGTATAATCATCAGTATCTGCATGTAGATCAGCTGGTGCATGCAGGGTTCTGTGTTTTCTCACTCCCAGACAAGACTGATGGTTTGTGTTTTTCCTTGTATTATGCTAAAACCATTTTGTCAGGGAGTTGTGGTGAACAGGAGTTGCTCTGTAAAGTAGCATCGCGAAGGATCATTTTTCAAGAGCTCACGTCACCTAATCATTTAGTCTGTCAATATTTACAGACATAATATTTGAAGAGTGCAAAGCTTTCAGTATGGGAGATTGATGTTGTTCCAAGTTATGCTGGGACTTTTGTGTACATATGGGCTCTGAGAAGCTATCAAGGTTTCATCTTCAGAAATAAGGACTGTGTTGTGTATAAGTAAACTCACTCTTTTTTGGTCTCTTTAGGTCAGGGAGCTGCTGAAGGAGAGTGGCACGGCTGAAGAACACAGTCTGAATAAAGAAGCACGGAAATGGGCCACACGTGTGGCCAGAGAACACAAAAACATCATCCTTACACAGCGGGTGAGGGGGCACTAAAACAATAATGCCTTAGCATGTTGATGTTTGATATTAAAAATATTGTTATATTCCATCATTTATTTATATGTTTATTTTTGTTGTACTAGTATTAAAATGTGACTGATAAAAGTCCAAAATGGAAATAAATGTAAAATCTTAAAAGATTATTTTCATGAAAATTAAAATTTAATAATTAAAATTAAATAATAATAAAAAATAAAAATGTTAAGTAAAAATGAACATGAACTAAAAATGAACAACATTTATTAAATGAGTTCATGCTATTTAAAATACATCTATTAATACATAATTAAAATTAAAATTAAATTAAAAGTTGTATCTGTTAACAAACTGAACAAACAATGTATAAATGCTATTTGAAATATTATTTATAAAGCTTAATAAATGCTACGAAAATATATCACTCATTCTTAGTTCATACTTTAATATTGCAAAGTGTTACTATAATATAAAATCAGTTTTGTCTCAAATTAAAAACAAAACAATAACTAAACTGAATAAAATATCATATAAAATTATTATAAAATGTATTTATCTAAATAAAACTAAAACAATAACAACCAAATTCAGTCAAATAAAAATATAAAACCTGTTTCTTTTGAGTGAATTATCACAACAATAACAACAGCATTCAATAAAATAAAAAAAAAATTAATAATAAATCTATTTTGTCAATAAATTAAACAAAACATTTGTAAAAAAAAATCATTAATTTTAAATGCTGTAAGTTGATTTAGGCATCACAGCATTATAATGTACAGTATGAAATCTGTGTTTGGTTTGATGGTTTTTTAGACTCTTTTGGAGTATGAAGAGTCACATCTACAGGAGCAGAATAACAATGAGCTGGAGCTGAAAATGGATGATGCAAGAGAATGCATTCGGAAATCAGAGGTGAAGAGTGTGTTTATTTGTGTTTGTACATCAATCTAGTTCAGAAGTTGTCTATCACCTCTGGGAAAATCTCACGTGCCCTCTGCTGGTCGCTACTCCTGACTAAACTAAAGCTGCACATTCAATACATTAAAGTTTGAAATAACACCCTTTCATGTTGGAATAGTTGATATACATAAACACTGTGGTAATAAAATAGTAGGTTGGTAGATGATGAGTCCACTCTTCCTGTAGACGGTGAAACTGAAGGCAGAGGCGCGTCTGAACCTCCTCAGAGACATTGGTGTGGCTGTAGATGTCTGGCTGAAGAGTGCCATGAACCAAGTGATGGAGGAACTGGAGAACGAGAGATGGGCGGGCCTCAATACCCACGATGCTTCATTCTCTGTAAGTCTCTCTTACAGTCAAAACCAGATTCACGCAAACCTATAAACCCACTCTAATCAGGTCTTACAATAAATGTTTAAAGCACTCTGTAGATGTTGACAAAGAAGATGATGAGGACACAGAGACGCTGGACGACAGCAGCTCCAGCCCCTCCAGCACTCACAGGAACTACCCTCTCACCTGCTCTGTGCTGTACTGCTATCAGGTGCACACCTAGTGTGATCTAGCCCCATGTTCTTTGGTCTATTCATCCATTTGCAATGTAATTTCCTGTGCTTTATTTCCACAGGCATCTCAGTCTGATGAGCTCACAATCCAGGAACAAGAGATACTGGAGCTTATTGATGATGGAGACATGGAGGACTGGGTTAAGGTATACACAGACCCTCTCAAATAGGTCAGGGGTTTTTTGAAACTTTCAAATGCCTATAATCCTATTGCTTCACTCATTCCTTAAAATAGAAAGGCATGTAAATATATATATATATATATATATATGCATACACATTTATACTGTGTAAAGAAACATAATTTATTTATTTATTTTTATTTATTTATTTATTTATCTATTTATCATAGACTACTTTTCAAAGGTTTGGGGTCCATAAGATTTTATTTTGATAGAAATGAATACTTTTATTCAGCAAGGATGCATGATCAGTAGAGACAGTAAGGGGATTTATATTACAAAAGATTCTGTTTCAAGCAAATGCTGTTCTTTCTATTCATCAAAGAATCCTGAAAAAATACGGATTCCACAAAAATATTAAGTGGCAAAACTGTTTTCAACATTGATAATAATAAATGTTTCTTGAGCAGCAAATCAGCATATTAGAATGATTTCTGAAGGATTGTGTGACACTGAAGACTGATGATATGATGCTGAAGGAATGATGCTGAAAATTCAGCTTTACTTCACAGGAATAAACTTACTTTTAAAAATACTTTTTTTTTTATTTTTTATAATATTTTAAATAAACGTACCCTTGGTGGGCATTAGAAAGATTTAATAAAACATTTATTAAAAATGTATTAAAATGAATGACAAATTAATAAAAATTTTAATTATTTCAAAAATACATTTCAAAAATAATTTTATATCTTTAAAAATCTTTAAACTTTTAAACAGTAGTGTGTGTGTAATATAAAAAAATTAAGTATGATATAAAAATTATAATCATAACAGGCTTCTTTCGAATGTATCTTTGGAACAACCTTTGAACTGTAGTGTACATATATTTGTTATTATAATTAATTTAAAATAATTAATATTTATATTATAATTAGCATTTATAAGTTTAAAAATTATTAAAAAAAATTAAATTGTGCTAAATAAAATCAAAATTCTTGAAATATATATAAAAAAATACTTATTTTAAAGATGTTTATGTTTTTGCTTTACAGTGTTTTACAAACTGTACAAATATTTTGTTTTCAATTTTGTTCTGTTCAAATACATTTGGTCTGTTTTATATTTCTAATTTTCTACTGACACATTAACATCCTGTTGGGGCCCATAAGGTTTGAAAACCCATGAACTACGTGGCACTTAGGATGTTGTCATTAATTGGACAAGTGTATGTTTTTCAGGCTAGGAACAGAGCAGGGCAGGTGGGATATGTACCAGAGAAATACCTGCAGCTTCCGACCTCCAGCTCTCTACTGAGGATGCTCCAGTCTTTCTCCAGCATGGACTCCCAATCACACACCTCCAGCACTTCTGCAGAACAAGAGCCAGAAATAGAGACACTCACCCAGAGCAGCCCGAACACTCATGGCAGCCGTGAGACCACTGGTTATAGTATAATAACTGGAGTACTGCTAGTTTATAGTATTATAGTACTGAATGCTTAAAATAATTGAACAAAACTCTACATTTTCTACCCTCTTTCTCTTTTGCACAGCAGTAAATCTGGCCAGGGCTTTGTACGCCTATGAGGCTCAGACAGAGGATGAGTTGTCTTTCCCAGAGGGAGCCGTAATTTGCATTCTCAGCAAACACAACCAAGAAGATGATGGCTTCTGGGAGGGCGAGTTCAACGGAGCAGTGGGCGTCTTTCCCGCAGTGTTAGTGGAGGATCTATGCAGAACGGAGAGTGCACAAGCACACAAGAGCATGAATGTACAGGTTTATACACGTACTATCGGAAAACACTGGCCACATAGAAAAAGTATTTTGTTCATGTTTACAGCAAGCCTATGTTCAATGCTGAAATGTTTTGTAATAACTGTTTCTTACCACCAGGTGTCTCTGTCAGTTTTGGATCAACCAGCTTGTCCACCCACTGTGTTTCCATCCTGTAGCAGTCCAGAATCTGTCCCACTGCCATCTTTGACCAGCACACTCATTTTAAATGGCTATCAAACCCCAGAACCCCCCAAAATCTCGAGCCACAGTAAGACAAGGCACCACTGCAAATCCTAAAGTTTTATAGTAAACCTCACTGTAACATTTTTAGTGATGTTCAGTTTCACAACTCGATTCTCTTAAAAAGTTGAATAATAAAAAGACACACTATGTGCATTATATATATATATATATATATATATATATATATATATATATATATATATATATATATATATATAATAGTATAATAGTAACATTAATATTACTATTGTAGTATTTGTTAATATTTTGATGCAGCTTTTTATTTGTATATTTTAGTTTTCAATATTTTAGAAATTTTGTTTTGTATATATATACATACATATATATATATATGTGTGTGTGTGTGTTTAGTTGGATTTTTTTTTTCATTTTCTTTTTTACGTCTTTCAATTATATCTATTTTTTTATATATATTCAACTTTATTTCAAGTTACGAAGACCATTTTTAATATTAGGATTATGGAATTATGTAAATTATGAAAAGGTTTTAATGATAAAACAACATTACTGAGGCTTTTGTTCCCTTATTAGATTTATCAGATGTCAGAATCACATTCATCTGTGTTATTCCTCCACAGGTCACACCCACACCCCATCACCCAGATCCCCAGGAGAGGGCGGGTCGGGCCTGAGACCTGTAAGATCTGCACTTCTAAAGCTGCATGCCAATGATGGGCGCTTTTCTGTGAATTCTGATGGATGTTTTTGTTTTCTGCAGGTAAGAACTGCTCCTCCTCCACCCAAACAGCAGGCGCAGGGCCAGGTGCAGAAGAGAGAAGAGGTGGAGATTACACTGGTTTGAGTGACACTTTGGGACACATTTTACAAACGTCGTCATGCTGGGATGCACTGCGTGAATTTGTTCCGATGCAGGGTGGACGTTCTGAAACTTCTTGAAGATAGAGATGCACAAGCTGATGAGTCCTTAAGTGGTTCTGGACCTCCTCCTCCAGTATGTTTTTGACAAGGCCCAAATGTGTTAATGAATGGACATGCAAAAGCAGGCTTTACTAGAGATACAAATAGACTTTAAAGGGAAAAGTGGCAATTTCAGTGTTGACTTTCTATGTATGATTATATATTCTGTCCATAAACAATTTTAGGGCTAACATGTTTAGATGCATATTGTAGTTTTGGCTAATCTGTACCTTTATTGTCAGTATTTTAATCATCTGATCAGTCATTATTTGAATGAATATTCACTTTGTAGGTATTTTATATTTCATCAGGGTAAACAACCTGAGCACTTTAGATTTAGTTTGTAATGTATTACAGTATTTACTTTTATTTTGGAAATTCTTGTTTTCTTTTTGTTGTCATGTTCTTTAATTTAAAAGAGACATGTGGAGATGGTGAGAAACATTAATTTTTTGTTTCACGGTATTTAAAAAAAAAAGAAAAAGAAAAAAAATTATGGTTCACCAAAAAAAAAAAGAGAGAGATTTTTTTCATCATTTATTTATCTTCCTCTTATTCCAAGTGTTTGACTGTTTCTACAGTGGAGTACAAAAGGAAAGGGTTTTGTAGCAGCCACATGTTCATTTGTTGTTGTGTGGGAAAATATGAGGGGAAAATATTTTATTTTCCTTTTTTATGGCTTAATTTGCAAGACCTTTTTCATTTAGGTAAGATTCAGAGGTTTACGAATGTTACTACACTCAGTTTTGTGTCATTTTAAAATAATGTCTCAGGATGATGCACAGATTTATTCCTGTCAGATTTCATGTTCGTTCAGAGGCTGCCACGGGCACTTTTTCTGATCAAAAAGAAAGTAAAAACATTTCGGTCTACATACTTTGTGAAGTGGATCACAATAAAATTAAATATTCAATATATATATATATATAAAATCAGTTTCTGTAACTCCTTTTACTAATAAACGCCTTATCCACCTTATATTTGAGGTAAGGCAGACGAGACCGTTTGTAACTGTGGTGCGTTGCCTACGTTTCCTGTATTAAACATTACTCTATGCTGTTTTATATTGCAAATTTATATTTATTAAATAATTCTGGTTTATGATAATTATAAACAATTTGTTTCCGTGTTCCAAAAAAAGGTCAGTTTTATAATCACAAACCCACTAAACCCTCTAAACACATTAATAATAATGGTTTTATTCTCTGTGTAGCGAGACGTGCTCGTGTACAGTTGAGCTGAGCTCGGGTTAAACGCCTCTGGGTTCACGCCCTCATACCTAAACAAACCTGCTTGAGATACGATCTACGTTCGAAAATGATATAAATAGCTTGTTTGCAGGGGCATTTTACACTTGAACTCAACTATTGTGCGATATTATGTGACGAAGTCAAGTCATAGTTTGAGTTGTTCACTCAAGAATTGAGTGCTTTTCATTTCTTGTATATGGAAGATAATTTTATATATATATTTTAGAACTCTTTCCTCGAAATTCTGCGAAAAAAGGAGCATTGCGACAAATACACTGAATTACGATACTTTTTGGTTAACGTCTCGCGATTCTGAGGAACAAAATGCAAGAAAAGGTCTCAGTTGGGAGACAAAAAAAAACTGCAGTTAATACGTAGATAGATCGTTGTTCTTTTATCATGTGGCAGAAACAAGTTTTAGCGGCAATATGTAACAAAAGGTGCATGTCGGAGTTTAATCAAGTTGGGGATTAGCCAAGCAAAAATTACTATCACTCATGTTTGTTGGAATTTTGCCTTATAGCAAATATAATTTCACTATTCATACAAGAAAGAACCAACCAGGAGAATAGTGGTTCCATTAGAAACTTTAATACAGTATAAAAAAAAATATATATATATATAAAAAAAAAAAAAACCTCAAGGGCATATAGCAGTTAAAAAAACAAAAATTAAAACGTTGTAAACCTTGTAAATAATTGTGCGTCCGTAAACATTAAAATGCCACAATCAATTTTATCCCTTCATATGTTTTGGTCTTTTTCCCCTTAAGGGATAAATAAAGTTCACAGGCAGCAAACCGTTCCTCTGGCTTTATAAAAGGCCGCTCAGTCGTTCACTGACTTCCCAAAGCTTTTTGGCCACCGCATCATCTTTGGCTTTGGCACAGACTTCCTCCACAGCGCAGCATGAGAAATAACGTCCACTCAAGTGCTCGATTCCTTCCTGAACGGCACAATGAAGAGTTGTTTGGGCTCCGGTTTTTGGGTCCAAGAATAGCAGTCTAGCCACTGGCTCGATGAAAACTTTCTGCCAGAGACTCACATGGCGGGAGAGCTCGGTCTTTACAACACCTGCAAAAGGGTGAACAAATATGTATGTGTTCAACCAGAACCCAACTGATAAAGGGATTAAACATCTTCAATAGAGAATATACAGTCGTGGCCAAAAGTTTTGAGAATTACATAAATATTGGAAATTGGAAAAGTTGCTGCTTAAGTTTTTATAATAGCAATTTGCATATACTCCAGAATGTTATGAAGAGTGATCAGATGAATTGCATATTCCTTCTTTGCCATGAAAATTAACTTAATCCCAAAAAAACCTTTCCACTGCATTTCATTGCTGTCATTAAAGGACCTGCTGAGATCATTTCATTAATCATCTTGTTAACTCAGGTGAGAATGTTGACGAGCACAAGGCTGGAGATCATTATGTCAGGCTGATTGGGTTAGAATGGCAGACTTGACATGTTAAAAAGGCGGGTGATGCTTGAAATCATTGTTCTTCCATTGTTAACCATGGTGACCTGCAAAGAAACGCGTGCAGCCATCATTGCATTGCATAAAAATGGCTTCACAGGCAAGGATATTGTGGCTACTAAGATTGCACCTAAATCAACAATTTATAGGATCATCAAGAACTTCAAGGAAAGAGGTTCAATTCTTGTAAAGAAGGCTTCAGGGCGTCCAAACAAGTCCAGCAAGCACCAGGATAGTCTCCTAAAGAGGATTCAGCTGCGGGATCGGAGTGCCACCAGTGCAGAGCTTGCTCAGGAATGGCAGCAGGCAGGTGTGAGCCCATCTGCACGCACAGTGAGGCCAAGACTTTTGGAAGATGGCCTGGTGTCAAGAAGGGCAGCAAAGAAGCCACTTCTCTCCAAAAAAAACATCAGGGACAGATTGATCTTCTGCAGAAAGTATAGTGAATGGACTGCTGAGGACTGGGGCAAAGTCATATTCTCTGATGAAGCCCCTTTCTGATTGTTTGGGGCATCTGGAAAAAGGCTTGTCCAGATGAAAGTTGAAAGAGGTGAGTGCTACCATCAGTCCTGTGTCATGCCAACAGTAAAGCATCCTGACACTATTCATGTGTGGGGTTGCTTCTCATCCAAGGGAGTGGGCTCACTCACAATTCTGCCCAAAAACACAGCCATGAATAAAGAATGGTACCAAAACAGCCTCCAACAGCAACTTCTTCCAACAACAGTTTGGTGAAGAACAATGCATTTTCCAGCACGATTATTAGAAGCGATTCACGATTACTGAAACAAAAGATCTAAAAGCAGTTTAGCAGCAAACAGGAAATGGCTCTAAGCATTCCAGATGATAGGCTAGATTAGTATCAATGATCTGGAATTCACACGCGCGCACACACAAAAACTAAGGGTCTCATTCACTCATTTTCCTCATGTCATTCTTTATCATTTTAAATAGTTTCAATCATACTGGGAATGGGATTTTGCATTTCAGTGTATCCAGTTGGTAGTAGACATACAGATTTCATGAACAAATAAGTGCATATTCACGATTAGTAAACAAGTTGTGAATGGCACTCAAGTGACACAACTGATGCTGGTAGGTCATGTGATTGTGAAAACATGGTGGATGTAGTACATCAGAATTTCACTTGTACTACCCATATTAATACTACATGTAAGAAATGTTTTCATGAAGTTTCAAACAAAATGTAGTACTAACTAGACAGTATGAGCTTTTGGATGGAGCTTCGGTTGTTGTATGGTCAAAAAGTGTGGTCATATTTACCACTTTGAGGATGAAATCCAATTAATTCAAAAGAAATGAGCATGATTGGAAACTTTTTGTGAGTGTGCAATATTTTTCCATGCAGATTCCCAATGGGTTTGTGGGTTTTTTTTTTTTTACAGACTTGCCACGTTGGCCAACTGAAAATTGCTTGGTTTGAAAGTCACTTCTGTGTGACTTTTGACAACATCCCCTTTTTTTGGATGGTTACATTTTGCCGGAAGGTCACTATCAGTCACTTCCCCTGAAGAACACTGAAAAAAAAAATGACGAGACATTGCTCGTCAAATTCTTATTTAAATGACTACAAAATAACTACCATCATTTACTCAACCTTGTGACATTCCAAACCTCTAGGACTCTTCATTTGTGGAACGCAAAAAGAGGACTTTGAGTGATGTAAAAACAAATGGAAAAAAAAAAAAAAAAAATACAGGTTTTGAATAACATAAGGGTGGGTGAATAATGACAGTTCTTCAACTTGATAAACTATTCCTTCAAGTATGATTTACCTGGATGAACACTGTAGCAGGTGACGTTTGTGCCCTTCAGTCTCTTGGCCAGTTCGTGAGTGAACAGCACATTACAGAGTTTGCTGTTGCAGTAGGCCTGGAAGAACTGCCAGCTGTATCTCCCTGACCCCAGGTCTTTGGTGGTAACAAGAGAATCGAAATCAATCTTGCCCCAGCGATAGGCCATGGAGGACAGCGTGACAACACGAGCAGCAGGACTCTCCTTCAGACGATCCAGCAGAAGACATGAGAGCAGAAAATGGCCAAGATGGTTGACACCAAACTCTATGCCAAAACCATCCTCGGTTCGACCATCTGCCACAAGACCTAAACATAAAAATCGCTTGAAAGCCATGCCATGTGTGTAACATAATACTCGGTACTCAATTAAGATAGCCAAACAATCGCTTACAGATTGCTTACAATCTGATTTGAAACAGAATTGATGGTTTGGCTTACCTGCATTATTGATGAGCAGGTCCAGTTTTGACTCCGATTTGAGGAAGTTTTCAGCAAACGCTCGTACAGATTTGAAGCTTCCAAGATCAAGCTCCATAAACCGGATATCATTGCTTCCTGTGGCCTGAACAACAAATACGGGTTCAGTAAACACTCAAAACTCTTGAATCAGTGGTCAGAATGGTACTCACCTTCTTGATGTAATTTATAGCAGACTCGGCTTTCTTCTGGTTTCTGCAGGCCAGAATGACTCTTACTCCACGACCTGCTAGGTCTAGAGCTGTGGCCTTACCGATACCAGTATTCCCGCCTGAAAGAAACATCAAGCCAAACATCTCTCTCATTACCACAGAAAACACGTGCAGGCTTTCCTCGGCGTCCCAAAGCTACCGTGAAGGATAAAAGCGCGTTTTAAGAATGATAATGATTAAAAAAAAAAACACTTGCCTGTAATAATAGCCGTTTTCCCGGTCATGTCAGCGGTTCCTTTACATTTTGACTTCTTAAACAACGTCTCCACCAAAACGACATAAAGAGCTGCGACGAGCGCACCGGCGATGACGAGGTGAATCATGTTTGTGATCCGCTGGAGGAGTCTTCGGGCGGTTTTATGTAGTGCGCCCGGGCCAGAGCCTGATAAACCGGTCCGGGTTTTTCTCCATCTCCGCATGAGTGCTCACCGAAACCAGTTTTCACGTGTTCAAGAGAACAAAAGACCGTTCAAGGCCAAAGACTGCTCATTTATCTTAATATCTTGGCATATTTTATTTACAAATGGGGTACAAAGTAGAGCTGGAAACTCTTGAAAATGGAGTAGCCTACTTTTGTTTTAACATAACGAATCAGTTAAAGGTGCTGACATATTCATAATGTGTTGATCGATCTTTGAATTATATTTTACAAAAATATGGGTCTAAATCCCTGATTTATTTATTTATTTTTAATTACCAACAAATTATTAAATAATCATCACAAGTAAACAATTTATAGAAAACAGACACAAACTGCCCAGAGTAAATAACAAGGTTGTAAATTAAACCGTTTTAATTCAATTCAAAATGATGTATCTTTTTTTCCTTACAACAACGTTTGGTACCAAATACAGCAAATGCCACAGTTTGTGTTAGAACTGACAAAATTATATCATTATACTATATTTAAAAAATGTGGTTTATTCTGGTAATGGCAAAGATAAATTTCACCAGCCATTACACAAGACTGATTCACATGATTCTTAAAAAAATCATATTAAATTTGTAGTAGTTACTGGTAAAACTGAAGGAACATGCCTTGACGTATTTGTGACACCTGCAATTCGCAGGTGATGATGCATATTGTTTTTTTATTAAACCACTTACATATTCTAACTGGGAGAGGTGACACATTCAGCACAGTAAGGCTTCGGTATCCCCAGACACACCCAGTGAGTTACGTCTTTACTTTGGCATGACAAAGAAACATGATTTATGCAGTGGAAACCTGGTCCCATAAACTTCAGGAAATGAAAACGTATAATATACACAGCGGTTTGTGTTACATTCAAAATGTGTATACAAACGCTATCTGTAAAACATAGAAGAGTTAGAAGAGTTAACAGCTCATTTTTTTGCTGTCAGAGCATGTTATGAGCTGCAAGATTTTACTGACACAGGCCATTTATAATATGCAGAAACACAGATTTGTCTAACACAGTTGCCCATAGGTGCCACTACGCAATCTGTGCAAGTGCAAATCCATACAGGTGTAATGAAACTGATGATTTCATGCTAAACCAACAAGCCTCTCGCTGACTTCCCAAAGCTTTTTGGCTACTGCATCATCTCTGGCTTTAGCAGAAACATTCTGCACCGCACAGCTAGAGAAGTAGCGTCCACTTAAGGGTTCAATACCCTCTTGAAGTGCACAGTAAAGAGACGTCTGAGCTCCAGATTCCACGTCCGAAAAGAAAAGCAGGAAAATCGGTGCCATGAACAGCCGCCACCACAAATTGCTGTGGCGACCAATGTCCGTTTTGATGGCCCCTACAAAATAATTCAGCATCGATTACTTACGACTCACAATATTTTATCAAGCACTAATTTCTAAAGAATAAAGAACACAGACTGACCTGGATGAAGACTGTAGCAGGTGACATCTGTGCCTTTGAGTTTCTTGGCCAGTTCATGCGTAAACAGGACATTGCAGAGTTTGCTATGACTGTACGTCCCTAATAAGGCCACTGCAGAATTTCCTAAACCCAAATCTTTATGAGTGTTGATGCAGTCAAAATCAATTTTTCCCCAGCAATGGGCCATTGAAGAGACTGTCACAACTCTGCTTGGGCCGCACTCTTTTAACCTTTCCAACAGCAGGATGGTTAACAGAAAATGACCGAGGTGATTGACGCCAAAGATCCTTCCAAAGCCATCCTCAGTCTTGCCATCAATTACAAGTCCTACAAAAACAGAAACATCAATACAAAGGTTTTAAGCATAAGATTTTAAATTAGTTATCTTCAAAAGTTACTAAGTGTATCATTGCAATTGCATATATTTAATATCTACCTGCATTGTTGATAAGGATGTCCAATCTGGATTCTTTCTTGAGAAAGTTTTCAGTGAAAGACCTGACAGATTTCAGACTGGCCAGATCCAAATGCATATACAACACCTCTTTGTTTCCTGATTCCTGTGTGCCAGTCACATCAGTTTATTGATTTCACATGCATACATTCACAGATTTCATGCATTCCTACATTAATTCTGCAAATTTATATAGCAGCATCACAGATTTGTGCAATAAAACAGCATGCTACTGATATGGATAAGACTGTACCATCTGCACAGTGATTGGCTGGGAGTAGTTGCACCTCATCATTGTGTCACTCACATTATGAGATCACGTGGTGATAATATCAAACCGGTTTGAAAATAGCATCTTTGATAGCTTAAGACAGGATCGGATCACATTGCTGACCATGCGCTAGTAAAATAAATAAAGTCTATTTTGATTTCATGCGGACTTTAAGTATTAAGTATCTTTGTGAAGATTAACTCACTTCATAACATCAAACAATATAGGTTTTTTTTAATAAAAAATGATTTCTTGTTAATTTAGCTTACAGCAGTTTTAAAAGGGTCATATGATGCAATTTCAAGTTTTCTTTTCTCTTTGGAGTCTCAAATCCAAAGAGATATTCTTTATAAAAGTTAAGACTTATCCACGCCCTCTTAAAATGCCAAATTAAAACATGCCCCACGTCTACGTCACTGTGTGGGAAGATTTGCATAAATGGCCAAATGTTTATGCAAAGAAAGAAGGCGTAACTTTCTCGCTGTAGCGCTGTCTATTGTTGGCTCTGCCATCATGAAGCTGTTTGAAAGTGAAACTACTTTGTTTGGCCTTCCAAAAGTGGACACAACTAGAAAACAGGACTTTGCAAGGACAGTCTGTTTTCATAGGTAAAGAATTTGCCACTGATGATTCAAACGCGAGTTTTGAGTAGTTTAGAGTAGTGCTTGTTGTATGTCGTTTCTCCAATCTCAAATGCAGACATGGTTTTATGTTTAGGTGGTGTGATATGCAACTCAGCACGTAAAAAGACAGTATAAGTCATTATAATCAGTAATTATGACCCCACTGGATAAAAAAAGCCTTGTTTGTCATGGGTTTTATTGTTTTTCAGGCATCACAGTATGGTAAGGGGCGTAACTTTTCCGTCACACGCTTGAGGTATTCGGCCAATCACAACACATTGGATAGCTGGCCAATCAGAGCACACCTTTCTTTTCAGACTGATGAGCTTTGTAAAAATAAAAAAGGCGGGGCATAAAGGAGCAACAATAATGTACAGTATGTGGAAAATAATGTTTTTTCCCTTAAACCGCATAAACACAATCGACAGGCTTTAATAAGCTGTTATGATTCAAAGAGCTAATAAAGTAACAAGGTGTTTACTGAAATCTACTAACCTTTTTTAAATTATTTTAAATATCTTTTTTTTTATAAGATAATCAACAAAGTTAAAATCTAAAACTTGTGAAAGAAAACACGACCTGAGATTTGAATGCAGCTGAGTGGTTTTGTGTAAGACGCGCCCCCTAGTGGACCTTTAACTTCTGTCTTACATGGCCATTATCTTCAACAGCAGTTATTATGCTCGCCTCGCTCTCACCCTCTGGATGTCTGTGACAGCAGCCCGAGCTCGGCTTTCGTCCCTGCAGGCTAGAATCACTCGAGCTCCCCTTTTCGCCAGATCCAGCGCGGTGGCTTTGCCGATGCCAGTGTTTGCTCCTGCAATTAAACCAGCTTAAAATGTCAGTCTTGGCTATTCAGTTCCTGATCAAAAAATGCCTGTGCAAACGATAGTGGACGAGTTGTCAATTTTGCGTTGTGTAACGAGAAGAGTAAAATCTGCAAAAGCGGTTTTAAATTGTCAATAATAATAAAATGAGGACATGCGTGACTGGTTGCAGAGAATATCAAATTAAACCGAGCACATACCAGTCACGATCACGGTCTTCCCGCGCAGCTTGGCCATACTTTTACATTTTGGCAGGTGCAACACCGTCACGCACAGCAGCAGGTAAAACCCGACGACTCCTCCGCAAATGAGCAGAACGGTAAACATTATATTCAAACGATCAGAGCAATAACTGTTATATTTGCCTATGAAAGAACTCGGTCTCCTCCAGAACGGTAACAGGAAGATGAGCCTGGAGCCAAACACGCCCTCCTGTAAAGTCTGTTCAGATTACACAACCAAAGTCCAGACACTCACAGCTATTGTACTGAACACTGAGCTGCTTTAATTCATTACACTGAATTAAAATGGCATCTAAATATTTGTTTAATCTTTGATCTAAATATTTGTTACAGTTTCTGTGGAAACGGACCTGAAATAAAAGATCCAAATACAAATTTAGGATAAAATAAATAGCAAAATGGATTCAAATCAACAAATAAAAGGCTAATGTTATAGAAACTAAAGATTTTCTACATTTATTATATTATTACTTTACAGTATAAATTGAGTCTTTAATTTATACATGAACATTTATACAGCTGCGTTTTAAAATTTAAGTTGGACCTTTTTAGGTGTCAGAGGTATCTAAATGATTGAAACCCCTTGTTTATGCCAGCCCTTCATTGTAAATGTATCCGATTCAAGCTTGTCCAATCATACACTAGATGAAAATGTTAAGTACGTTTTTTTTTTAGTACCCCTTTAAACCAACTATATTGTTTTCATCATGCAAAAGTAAGGCAGGCATTAGAATATTTGTACTGTAGATTTTTAAAAACCCCTTGATATAAAAATAATACTAATGCTAACTTTAGAAAACTACTAATCTTACAGAAGAGCAGGCTGTGAATGAATCAGTAAGCATGAAACATGAACACAAAACTACTGGATTTCTAAAACATGTTATTTAAAATCTGGTTTGTATTTACATAGTTTGACATAAGAACCTGGTGAAAACTAAATTACGGAACCACATGAAACAGACACATAAAAGGACTAAACAGCAACCAAATAATGCACAACAGAAATAATACAAACTGGAGCACTTTTGCGCACTGAATCCTGTGGATCTTTGGCTATTCACATGGATACTTACATATATGTACATGAGTCTCTTTGCACGCCAAAGAAACACCAGGTCTGACTGTGCTCCGGTGGACATACATAAATAAAAGCATCCGTTTTTATAAAGAAAATTTAAATGCGTATTTATATAAAAACTATTGTTAATGGCACAAAATAGAACATGTTTTGAATTTTTTTTTTTTTTACATGTGAAAACTGCTCATTGGTTCTGAGCGTAGAGGATGATCAAAGTTTCCCTTTAAAAAATGCAAGTTTTGCATTGAGACAAGAAAAAAATGTGCAACCTGCCAAAAAAGTCTGAAAGAAACTAGAAAAAAGTCACCTCATGCAAGTGTATAAACAATTAAATAATTAGGAAACCGTTTAAACTGTACAAGTAGATGCTTTAAGGGTTAAGTTACAAGATTGTGTTGGAGCAGAGGAGGCGTGGCCTTGCTCAGCTGCTCCCCCTGTTGCCCAGGTGTGGGAATGAGGCTGCACGTGGTGAGCTCCTCTCGAAGCGGCTTGTTGGCGAATTCAGTGATACTGAATATAAACTGCAAGCAGCCCAGTTTGACGTGGCTTCCATGATGCAGGAGTGCAGTGCCTTCCCATCCTGCACCACTGCCTCCAATCAAACTGGAGCCGCTGTTTTTACAGTTACACGGAGTGATGGAAGCATCGTGGGACAGGCAGCTCATAACTCCACCCTCTGTTGTTGAAGCCATGCCCATTGCAGACTCCTCCTGCTCCTTTTTTCTGCAGCGTCCTACAAACACACTTGAGTTAATACTGAAGCTTACTCTGCAACGTTTTCATGAAATGGAAATCACTTATCTATTTTCTAAATGCATGTTATTGACAATGCATTTTTCATTATAAAAAACATTTTTCTGCACTTAATTTTTTTTTTAATCAAATGGAACTGGAAGAGAAATAACTCACGGATGATGTTCTGCACTTTGGCTAGCAGGTTGCTGGATGGACTCTGGTTCATCTTCTCAGAGAAGTCACACGAATATAATACGTTGTCGACGGTTGTCCCGTGTTCGCTGTAGTTCAGCAGTTCATACTGCTTTGTATTCTGCAGAAGGAGAGAACAAACGTATGTACGTGTAAATGACCTCCTTTGTGCTTAAAGCATGTTAAATGTTTAAAAATCGCATACCTCATCATAAAATATACAGGCATGTTTCCCTGAAACATAGTTACAATGCCCATAGTTTGTAAGGCACACGTCCATATCAGCACCTGCAATGAGAAAACAGTTGTACTGAACACTGTAGGATCACGCATTTACTGCAGCCACAGAATGATAATCACCTGTCCCGATGTAGAGACTCCTGTAGCACATATTTACAGCCATTCCATTTTCCGAGGCCGAACACAATGAAGCTCTTGCCTGCACTTCCCTGTTTTGAGCTGAAATTAAAAACCTCAAGAATTTATTCCCTGAAGGTAACACAAATAAAAAAAAAAAAAGCATAATGAATAATAAATCTCATACCTTCACTGTGTTTCCTGCCCGTGGGTGATAAAGTTAAAGAGGAACTGCTCTCAACAGGAGAGGCTTTCGATTCAAAGAGCTGCTGAATCCTCTGCCATGCTAAAAGCTTGATAAATTTCTCATCCAATGAGCCAAGCTCAACTTCTGCAATACCAACAGGGTTTCAGAATGCGTTCAAAATGCTGCCAACTTTTGAAGTGTTTTGTTTAATATAGCTCAAGTAATAATAATAATGATCCTAATAAAATAATTATTTTATTATCAAATTGATATATGTGACCCTGGACCACAAAACCAGTAATGAGTGTCAAATTTGAAAAAAAAATTAGATTTATCTATTATCTATTTATCTTATCAGAAAAAAAAATTTGATTATTTCTGACCCATACAATGTTTTTTTGGCTATTGCTAAAAATATATCCAAGCGACTTAAGACTGGTTTTGTGCTCCAGGGTCACATATAACAATTTTCCCCTAATTGTGCAGGCTTATAAACATGCAGATGTATTCTATATTCTAATTCAACTATGTAAAGTTGCTGAGTATGTATGAAATTCTATGAAAATAGCAGTCCGATTTATGGCAGCTTTATGTACAGATATCAACTGTAATTATGACTGGTATATTTACTAGTTAATTTCACTGACTTAACTGTAGGGAGCGCCAAAGTCACAAAAATACACAAAACTACATAAATGTTAGAACTAGGAGGGAGTTAACCTAACTTGAAAAGCAAAACAGAAATATTACAAGATTCCTCTCTGAAACACACAAAAACCCACCTCCGCTGTCCTGCATGATATCTTTTATTCGTCCGGACAGCTCCAGCATGTTAGGTTCTGTGCGAGAGAAGACGTCACCACTGCCTGATGTCACAGCATCCAAAACAGCATTCCCATCTGATAAGAGTAATCAGCCAATCAATATTTTTAAAGCATCGCTATGTAATACTCAAATTAGAAAAGTAAGCATTTACCACTGGAAGGGGATGTAGATTTCTGACCTTTTGACCCGGTGTCTGAGATGCTTTTCTGTGATTTAACAGCATGCGCTCCTGAACATAAAGTAAAGCCTGAGAGTTTTGCTGCTACTGTGTCTGAAGCTGATGTAGTTTTCTCATGCTCACATGATGGAGCGCTGGGTTCAGATTTGACACACACAGGAGGAGAGTCCTCAGTTCTACTACAGGACTTTAAGCTGGCTCTCTCAGTCTTGATCTCTGTTTCAGTGTTGGCATGTTTGGGTGGAGAGGGCGTGTGTAAACGGGACATTTCATGGTCAGTGGTGTTTTCTTGGGTTCTATCAGGACCATGCATTCCATTGGACCGAACCAATCGGTCTACAGGGCAATTTGTGGTCTTACAGTTCTGACACAGTCCATTAGTACATGAGCTACAGGAAACTTTCGGAGCAGTGTTCTGGCTGCCCGTTGATACGGCACTCTGGCAAGAGTCTCTGGGTTTCAGATCTGTCTTTTCTGTGTGCTCTGAATCCCAAGGAGATGTTTGTCTGTTTCGTAAATGCCTCAAAATGCTGCACTGCAGCGAGATGACGTCTTTGAGCCACTACACCATAGCATAATAAAAACACTGGTTCAGAAACAATACTGAATTCAAAAGCAGAAGCAAACCGCAGGCTGATTATACACACCTGACACTGTTCGTCTTCACTGGCTAAGTGCTGTGGGGCAAACGATTCTGGAAGGCCAGTGCAGATCAGTTCCCCTTCACGGATTCCTGCCGTGGCCATCAGAGTAGGCGGGTTCTGATACTGTGACTTAATGGCATCTGGAACCTGCGATTAACCAAGCAATATTTCAACATCATCTCAAGTGTCCATCACTAGTGTCAAACAGTACGTTTAAAAGAGGACAGATTACCTTCAGAGTCTTTCTGCTGTTGGCATGAGAAGTTTGCTGTGTAGGGGGGTGCTGCCGATGTATCCGCTGCAGGAAGTCAAGTTTGACGGCATGCTGGGATATGCGGTCCTGAAACTGGTCAAATAACTGGCAACGGTTGCTGAAGGTCAAGCTCCTCTGGTTCAGCTGTGAGGAAATGAAGAAAATTCATGAGTAGCATGTTTGTAGTGGTCTTTTCCAATTTATCATATGAAAATGTCACAATTTAAAAGATACTCAAGTCTTGGTTTCTGTTTTACACAAGCTTCCTTACTACCAGGTTCTGGATGTGGTTGGGACACATCCACCTGCCTGTAGGGAAGGCAGTGAGAGGCGGGTCCAAACAGTCCATATGAAACAAAAGAGGGCAATAATCGCACTGGATCAGTGGAGCCAATCGACAGCTCCTGAGAGAAAAAAAGACAACTATTAATGTATAATATCCTAAAAAGGGATCCTTTTTGAAAAATAAATAAATAAATAACATGTATATATTTACTAGGGGTGCTCCGATCACGATCGGCCGATCGTTAATGCGCATCTCATCAGTAAAGCCAGTTCGCTAATCAGCGGTAATTTCCCTCAGGTTCGTGGTTTCACATTTGTTGTTTTTTGAGCAGTTGTTACTACACAGAGCCGTTGTTAAATGAGAAGATGCGCAAATAAACGCTGAAAATGAACGTGGATTTGCGCATCTTCTCAGTTAACAACGGCTCTGTGTAGTAACAGCTGCTCTATGTGAAATCACGCACCTGATGGAATTTACTGCTGATTAGAGAACCGGCTTTACTGACGAGATGCGCATAACGATTGGCCGATCGTGATCCAAGCACCCCTAATATTTACAAAAGCTTGTACCTGCTGCATGTGTAGCACACCTTCACTGGCAGTGGAACCAGTCCAAAATGGTCCAGTTCATGTTGTGGACGTTTAATGTTCTTGGCTGATAACTCGTCTTTTCGTCTCCTTTTGCTGGTGCCTGAGGCGAGAAAACAGATGCACTGAATCTTAGAATAACATACAGTCTGTTCACACTATTTTAAAGTGAGATCAGAATGTACTGTGCCTGGAAGTGCGGTCGTGCAAGTGAGGTCATTTGGAAGCTGGAACTGCGTAGGGTTCATTTGCATGGCAGCGGCGATTAGGAGGTGAAATGGTCTTTTGAGGGTGGTTGTGATGTTTAAGAGTTCAGGCTCAGAACCCTGGGCCTCGTCCTCCACATCCAGGAGGTATTCCTCCATGTCGTTCTGCTCAGACGGTGTGTCTGTGGAAGAAGTGTTGGAGTTGGGCGTTGCGGGTCGGCTGCTGGGTCGTCTCTCCAAAAGTCGTACCTGAGCAACAGCGGCCCGAAGCCCTGTGCCGCACGACCCCACGGAAGGATCCAGACGTAATGTCCCACATTCCTGCTCAGGAGACGGAGAAGGCATCTGCTTCCCCAGCTGCAGCTCCAACAGACCGTTAATTTGCTCCTTCTTCTTCTCCCTTTTCTGTTAAGAGCCAAAATACAAATAACATGATTTTGAACATTTTTAAACTTAAGGCCCGTTTCTTTCTTTTCTTTTTGTTGTTTTAAAGGACCCACTGGCATAATCTATAAAAATTTTGTAGAATTAAAGTATAAAGAATTTTCAAACACAGTAAATATATAATAATCAGTCATGTGATCAGCTAAGAAAAAAAAGGAAAACTTTCATTCAGTATGACTATACAATAACAACTTAAGAACATAACATCAATTACACAATAACAATAATTTTAAATATATTAAGTTATAAAAATTACATATTACTATTACTCTAATAACGTTAATGTAAAATAAATGACTTCAAATGTTACACCATTTTACATTTATGCATTTAGCAGACGCTTTTATCCAAAGCAACTTATTTTTTTATCAGTATGTGCGTTCCCTGGGAATTTAACCCACGATCTTTTACGCTGCTAACGCATTGCTCTACCACTGAGCCACAGGAACATCATCTGAAAAATTTGATCTGAAAACTGCAGGGAGATTTTAAGGCTTCTTTGTTGTATAAACTATTCTCATTTAAAATTTGGGAAGATTACAAAATTAGGGGCAAGTTTAAAACTTCGCATAACATGAGTGGTTGTTTCATAACAGACAGAACACCAACCTTCTTGCGAACAGTGCAGCGATGGCACATCCAGTCTCCAGGGGGCAGCATTTCTCTGCACAATGGCGGGTTACTGAGGAAATGTAAACAAAGTCAGAGGTAATACTACAGGCTTCATTTAGCACAGAGAAAACATACACTGTTATAGTATGCACAGCCATTCAACACAACAATGAATGATAATGGGACAGCAGACCAGCTTTATAATTTAGCCTACTTTGAATGTAAAATTTAAAAAAAGCAAAAAAACAACAAATAATATGAGACTATAATTTTGGCTGTTTCTAAATCTATGCCCACATTAAACATCTATGCAAGAGATGATTTAAAAGAGGCAACTTTGACTAAACTATCTATACCCAGCCGGTATTGAGAGGGAAAAATCAAAACCGTTCTCTGTAAGAAAGGAGTCTCTCTTTTCTAATGCATTGCACATGTGCAAACAGATCTACGTTCAAACTACTGATGGTAGAACCTGTAATGAAGTTTAAAAGCACCAGGCCTTCAGATTCTACATTACTTCAACAACTGGGGAAAAACATAGCAAATAAAAACCTGTTCTAACTTTCCTATCTATAACTTCCCACAGTTCTTTCAAATACCTGACTCAGACCTGTTAAGAGATGTTCCTAATGTAGTTTCTATCTGAAGCACATCTGATCAATCCCAGAAACTCTGGAATTTAGTACTACACAAATAAAGGCCAGTGTGGCAGATTTCCAGTGGCCCATGGCCCACTCAGCACCAGCTGCATGTGTTTCTCCTCAAACACACATGGAATCATTTCACCTCCCAAACAGACAGAATAAACAATGAGAAAATACGGAGGGGAAATCGAGATTCAAACATCCTCCACTGCAGCTGACTGTCTACTACGGCATGAAGTGAGATTAGTCACAATAAAACAGAAAGAGAGACATATCTTTTCTTTCAAACTGTGACGTACATCCGAGTGTAACAGACTACCAAATAAGAAAAAAAAGCTGCACAGCAGGGACTTGGTTCTGTGCATCAGTTGTTGACTAGATTTTGAGATGTGGACGGTGCGCTCAAAAATGGAGGCAGATGAGCGTTAAAGCTTGCAGGGTCGAAGTTTAGCCGGAAGCCCTGCATATGTCATCAAAAAGAAGTCTGTCTTTTAACAATTAAAAAATTTAAACCTGCACGGATTAATTATTTACAATAAAATCTATAACATGCATTTCTAAAACAGATACAGCACATTTTTATTTCATGCTGACGTTAATAAACGAAGCCGCTCAAAAATGTGCAAACATCTAACAAAGTGAAAATCCATCTCATAATCTTAATCTTTTCATAATGGAGACATGGGCGTGGCGTTCAGATGTCCATAGTTAATGATTATTCATCAGCTCCCTGCTACAGCTTTTCCCTGCTCATGCAAAAAACATCAGCAAATAAACTCTAACACCCATGATGTTCCATCTGGAGATGCAAGAAGAAACCTCAGCCAAATCCGATGGACATATAGTTGTAATGTATGTGCCCTAACTAAACAAGCATCACAATCCTGGGCCCAATGTTGTCCCAGCTCCAGCATCACACACACCAGCACTGTAGATGGAAGGCAGCGGGGCAGTGATCACAACACAGCAGGTCCCCTCCTTCCCGGCAGCTGTCGCAGGTATCGTGATTGGTGGCCCTGCCGGCTCTCCTGGTGCTCCTGTCCGGTTTCTTGGTCCGCTTCTCTCCATCCTCAGATTTGGGTGGCGCCAGCAGAGTCTGGATTTGCTGCAAGAGACAGTTTCAGAAAACTCATTAGTGAAACATCTGCCCGCTGTTTTCATCACATCAGCCACTCGAGCCATTGTTGGGCCGTGACCGTGAACGCGCGCGCGCCCGTGTGAAGGGAGCCTATGGAATGGATGACATTAGCGAGCAAGAGCGGGTTAGCGGCGGCACTGACAGTGTTAACCGGACACTGAAGAGAGGAATAAACGAGTGCACAAGCGTGTTTGTCTTACCTCCATCAGCCCGCCGGAGGTATCCAGATCGTACACGATCGTCGGGGTCTCCATTTTTCCCCACATCAACACCAGCCCCAACTGGTACTGTCTCCCTCAGCCGCTACGTTACACCACGACTCCTGTCAGATGAAGAGCGTCTGACCTCCAAACAGCCGTGGGATTCCCGCCCGTGTCTGTTGTAGCTCCGCGCGGGCTCTCCGTTAATCGAGCAGGCGCGCGGAGGCCTCTATCCGTGGTGCTGTGCGAGACTCCGGCCCGGCAAGAGAAAGAATAATAAAGACACAGAAATTATCATTAAGTCCATGTTGGAAAGACGTCAAACATCAAGCCCCCCCGAAGAAAAAATCCTCCGAGGAACTGGCAGCGTCGAAAACCAGACGATTTTCTCCCGGTGAAACAACGACTTAACGGAGGAGCGTTTCTGTTGTGATGAAGGAACGCTCGCGCGAACTGACGCACAAACCCGTATGCGCATGCGTCACCCCTTCAGTAGCGCTGGGAATCCAATTCATTTAGAGAATCGGTTCGCTTTAGTGAACAGGTTCAGTAGAGTCAATTTACTGATTTTCCATGGAGGAGGGTTATGTAATAAAGAATTAACATTTATGCATCTATATATTAATAGATTTTTAAATAACTATATATATTATAAATATTTAAATACTGTTCTGAATGACTTTGCATTGTTTATGGTTTTTACAAACCTTAAAATTCTACAACCAAAGTTTATTTTTATTATTTTTAAGGGATAGTTTACCCAAAATAATTACTCACCTTCCAAACACCCGTTGACAGTGTTGACAGCCTCAGTCACCATCCGCTTCCATGTATTTTCTATACAATAAAAGTGAAGGGTGACTCAAGGTGACAATCGGTCATACCAGAGGGGGGAAAGAGGAAATTCATTCATTTGTAATTAAAGAAAATAAATTCATGAGGGTGAGTAAATGATGACAGATGTTTAAGTTTTGGGTAAAGTATCCATTGTTTACTGTCGAGTGGTTTACAAACGATTTGTGAATCGGTTCGAATGAATCTTTATAAGGAGCCGGCTCAGAACAACGATTCGTTCGCGGTCGGGCATCACTTACCCGTAAACAGTGGAGCCATCTTGCTCTTTTCCTGTTTCTTAATAAAAGCTCTCTGTCATTGTAGTCATTGTGGGAAACGTCAGTATATCCTTTTTGTGGGTGTGAGGAACTTGTAAAATACATCAACCGGCGAAGGTTAGAAAGCGGATGCCATTATCCGGTTTGTTTACGTGTTCGAGCCTCTTTGTATTGTGAGGGAAATTTCTGGCCTCTGATTGGTCCGTTCTGTCGCCGGCGTGACATGAATCAGTGTGTGAAACGGAAGAAATGAAACAATTTATTTTTGGTGGTTTTGGAATGGACTACTTTTAAGATCTCCAATGAGCACTGGAACAAAAAATGGCGGTGAACAATTGTTAATTAATTTATTATGTATATAATATGTAAGCTATCATAGTCTATATGTATAATCTAATTAATTTTCTCATTTACATTTATAAAAATTCAACATTCAGAATAAATTAGCATTCATAGATATTCAATATTTAGAATAATTGATAATAGAATGAATTCTACTGAAAAATTGCATTTTATTCTAATAAAATCAGAATAAAAATATATAAGCAGTAGAATGATAAGAAATATAAAGCAGTGATATTTTTCAATAAATAGCTGGAATCTTGTTTAACTTTGATAGCTGCAGACTATATTGCATAATAAATACATAACACAAAATGAAGTTTTAGACCATTTATTTACAGTGTTCTGCAAATAAGCCCCCATGCAGCGACAGTTTTACATAGAGAAATGGCTTTATCACCATCATGAGCTCAACTGAACTCAAGATTCTCAGCCATGCTCAAAACTCTCATAAGGTTTTGCTGCATGTGGGTGAAAACAACTTCCACCTCTGTGGTTCCCCAATGTGAAACAAATAATCCAGTGGATTCTGATATACCTAGTCCAGACTCCAGCCTCAAAGTGTGAGCCTTGTGGAGTTTCACCAGACCAAAAAAAAAAAAAAGTACAACACAAATCGCAGGCTCTGATGTGCTACAGAAATAACACCCTATTGTCCACCATCATTAATATGCTGGCAGAGGTCTTGGAGAAAAATACATTTACAGGAGCCCAACAGAAAAAAGGAGAGGTGCCAAAAGAAAGACAGGTGAATTTTACATACACACCTTGTATTGCCTTGCATCCTGAAAAGATAAACAAATCAGATTTCAGTACAGTACATTAGTTCCGCTTAGTTGTAATGTTCAAAGTCTTCATTCAGAGCCCACTTCAATACAGCTGGTGATCCAAGTTGTAATTGAAACAAAAAACATTTAATGGAAAAAATACACAGCTTTGGAAGTGACATATTTATTTACTAATGTTTTTATTAGATAAAAAAATGCAGTAAAATAAAATGTAATTTTAAAATGTAATTTATTTCTGTGAGGCAAAGCTGAAATTTCAGAAGCCATTATTTCAGTCTTGTCTTCAGTGTCACATGTTCCTTCAGAAGTCATTCAAGTATGCAGTAATATGATTCGGCACTCTGTAATTTCTTCTTATTTTTTATCAGTGTTGTGCTGATTAATATTTTTGTGAAAACCATTATGCATTTTTGTAATAATGTAAATGTCTTTTCTCTTACTTTTGATCTATTGAATGCATCCTTGCCGAATAGAAGCATCATGTTCTTTCATATAAAAAATAAATCTGAATTTATATATAAGTTTATGGAAGTATAATGTGCAAGCTAATTCAAGAGATTCATTATTATTTATTGTTATTTGAATCAAACTTATGAAGACATGAAACACAAAAATAATGAACATGTGAACATAAATGACTTGAAACAAAACATGAATCCCGTGAGATTCATATGAAGGTAATATAATGTAAATAAACAATAATAATTGTATAATCATTCAAGTGGAATTTGTTATTCACATTCAACAGATATTTCACATTTTTCACATTTGATAGATATCAGCGAAATTATTTTTTGGTTAGTATTTGGTACTCCAGTATTAGTAAGAACATCCGATATGAGAACATGAAGAGGGTAAATTGAGACACACACACACACACACACACGCGCACACACACACACACACACACACACACACACACGCACCATCTGCTGAGTTCTAGATATCAATGACCCACAGCCTCGAGCCTAAATGGGTTTTTACATCTAGAATGAATGTTTTCATGAGGGACCCAGAGTCTTCCCTTTTCCACTGCAACCTGACATATTTTATTCTAACCATTTGTATGTTATGAATAAACAACAACAAAAAACCAAAATACATTTCTTAAGATAAATTTCTTAAATCTTAAGATTTTATGTAACATTGCACTAAATTATGAAGATATAATATTATATATCTTGTCCTTAATTCTTTAGTAGCATCATTACATGGTACTGATACGGCTACATTACAGTATAAATAGTCTTTAAAATAAAAGCATATTTCTCTTTTTGCTGTTTAGCCTTTTAACTTTGTTTATTCACACTATATGTTCTGCAGACCTAGTCAGTGTCACAAATGACAGGTGGAATGACAGAATGGCAGGTCAGGACAGGACGATGGTGTTGTGAGAACCCACGTCTCTGAGGTTTATGGCATCCATACTTACTCCCGTCTCATACACAGGGTTGTCAAATGCAGATTCTTCTGTCATATTGTCATATGGTGGAGATGATGGCCCAGGAAGCTGAAAAGTTTTGCTTTGAGCTCTGTGGAAACCCCCCCCCCCCAAAAACAACCTTATTAGTGAAGAACAAACTCCAAAAGAAAAAGCAGTGTCCTTTTCCCAGCCCTTGAAACTTACACTGAGATGCAGAGGAAAACGACCAGGAGAAGCATCAGCACTGCCGCTACAGGAATCAGAACGGCGATGTCGATGTTGACGCCCTCCACGTCAAACTCTGAACCAGCAGCTGTTATTTGGACATTTTATGGAACATTTAAAATAATATATTACGATGACGAATTAGGATGATTTAATCTTTTGTGATTACAACATATTAATAATACTGAAAATAGTGTCACCGTTCAATCTGTGTTCCTCACTATTTCTTGAGGAGGCTGAAAAACACCAATAACATCTTCTGTAAGACATCTGAATCATTAAACAGTGCCTTGAAATGCATAAAGATGTATACCACCTGAAAGAAAGGAGTTCGTACCTCTGCACATAGGGGGCGCTCCGCTCCATTGAGACGGATGTCCAGGGAGGCAGTGGATAGTGGGTTCACCCTGAAGCGCATAACCTGTACGGCAGGTGAAGCTCAGAGTCTCTCCGGCCTGGAAAAATGCTTTCTCTGAACTTTGGATGGCCGTGGATGGAGCGCCAGGGTTACTGCAAGGTTCATATCTTTCAGCTACAGAAAAAAACAGAGATTTCAGTCTGCTGTAATGCACTGTATGTGCCGGGATTCAGTAATTCTGAAGTCCACTAGATGGCAGTAGAGTATCAGGTTTAGGGTTGCATTTCTTGTAATGCTGAGAAATAAATGCAACAGCACAGATGTTTTACCACTTACGGACACATTTGGGCAGTCTTTCACTCCACTTTGGGTCTGCAGTATCTCTGTTGTAGCAAATGAGCACTCCTGGGCCAGAAAGTGAGTATCCTTTGTTGCAAATGTACTCCACGGATGATCCCACAGCGAAACGAGAGCCGGTCACCAGTCTCCGGCTGTTGTCCACTAGCCCCGGCTCATTACATGACATAACTAAGCAAATATCAGAAATAAAAACACATGATAACAACAATAAAAACAATACAGAATTTTTTTTTAATTTCCTAAAACTAAAAAAAAAAAAGAATGAAGATAAGTAAAGAAAACAAATTAGAGAAACAAAACTATAGGCCTACTGGAACTGAAAATTATAATGTGTTATAATTAAATAATTAATTGTTATAAAACAATTAAATATTATTTATAAATATTAAATATATAAATCTAAATTCTATTTTAAACATCAACTAGGGTGGTTAAAACATTAATGATGTTTAAGAAAAACTATATATATTATTAATACATAATATTAATTAGATTAATATTATACTATGTAAATTAATTCATTTAATTATTTAAAAATAAGGCATTTGTGCAGAGGTATTGGCTCATTACACTGTGATCCACATCATTATCTTCAGGAAATTTGAATGGGAATGAATTCAGATATAATATTAGTTTTCAAGAAGTCTAATTATTTTCAAATATCCTTAAACCAACAAACTTCCATCGCTAAACCCACACAGATACCTGCCAGTTAATGCTTCTGAAAACTTACTCTTGGTATTCACAGTTAACGGACTCTGCATCTATCTTCATAGGGAGGTTATTATTTGTAGTAACCTTAATGTACCAATAGGTGGCAGTCTACCTTGTTTTAAATCTATGCAGTAATTATCCGCATGTTAATTAAGTTTCTTAGTGTGACTTAAGCACTAATGATCTGCTGTGACCTTTAAGTCTGATATTAGCTCTTACTTTTCTCACAGATGGGAACGTCTCCACTCCATGTCAGATCCCACTGGCACATCAGGATCTCTGAGCCCTGCAGACGGAAACCTGGGTAACACTGGTAGGTAATAACAGTGCCATGGGTCAGGTCGGGATGAGACGTGCTCTTCCAGCCATTAGGGATTTCTGGCAGCTCTGCGCAGGTGTCATTACGTGGCACTTCTAGCATTTGAATGGTGGAAGGAGAAAAGAGACATTGGGTCTTGGGATTTTTCTATTTTTACCGTTTAAGTTTTGAATGTAAATGAGGCTGCTGTGAGAAAACAGTTGCCCATTTGAGTCTTTGCCGATGACTGGCACTGCCAAGCAGGTTGGCACCTACTGCTACTGCTTGTTCAGACACTGCCCAAATATGATTCATTTAGGAAAATACAAGCTCTGGCTCAAAAGACATGTCAATAACGGATCCTTAATGTACTAATATTAACTGTAAACTGCTTAATGTACATACAAATAAAACAAACAAGAATGTAAAGATGATCGGCACATTCCCATAATGCCACTAACCAAAGAAATGCACTACAAAGCCATTGTTGTATCCGTAGACATTGGAGGCTGGATCAGATTGAAACTGGATAGTCACATCGGCTGTGGAGGTATAGAGTCTAAATCGGGGAAGAAAACCGCTGTACTGGCCCAGGATGTTGGCTGTGAGGTCATCACCATCATAAAAGGTCAGCAGGTCATTCCTCCCCAGACGAAGACTAATAAAACAACACATATGAATGTACATCATTAATGTAGCTCATACATTTTTAAAGCAAAAGAAGGGTAAATGAAGACAGAACATTATTATTTTTAGGTGAACTATCCCTTTAATTAAGAAGAATGGTGGCATTCTAACATAAGAATCTGTCACGGTACCAGCCACATTTTTTCCCAGATGGTTTGCTGATGTCATCCTGCAATTCATCTTAATTTCCAAACCAACATGAGTAATGCAAGGGGAAAACAAATTACACAGCCTAGGCAGAAATTTACACAACAGTATCCACGCTGAGAATCAATCATGTTTTCCATTCTGTCACGCTAAATGGCAATAAAGGCCAGTGTTTAGATTCCCTCATCTATCGGGAGGCTGCATTTACCTCTTCAATGGGGAAGTGACATTTTGCAAAGAAATGAGATTTATTTAGTGTAATGTTGGAAAGCAGAGAGGCAGAGCCCTCAGGGCCGTCACACAGCTGTCAGCCCTTCGGGTTCTGTTGTTTGGGAAGGTCATAGATGAGCTGTGTTAATATTCACAGCCTGACAAAAGACAAGGGTACAATAAGGGTTTACAGAGTTAAATACACATATACATGTCCTGATAATCAGCTGAGATGGACTGTGTTTTTCTTCTTATTCCATCGAACAGGCTCATTGTTAGATACTTTCAGGACTGTGTGTGTGTGTGTATGTGTTTTGGAGGGTAAGTTTAGAAGATAATTTTGTGCAGAAGCCACTAAAGCTGAGTTAATGATGCATGTTGAGACACACAGAGGCTCAGGGTGCAGAGATAATGTCACACTCAGCCTCAGGAAGATTCGATGACTGGTGGACCATTGGCTTCTAAAAGGGGCAGAATGTCAGAGCAATAAATAAAAAATGCCACATTGTCTCTTTGTAAAAACTAATAAAACAATATCTTTAGATTATGCCAAATTTACCTATCACAAATAAACTTCCTTACTCCCAATACCTCTTTAAACCCATCCCAAAACTACTTGTACTGTGCCAAAACTCACAGATAAGTCCACAAACTAATCCATACCACTCTAAATCCACTCATACCACCACAAAACACACCAACAACTCCATAAAACCCATCCATATATATCCAAAAAATCTATTTGTTCTCCCTTTATCCCACTCATAGACCACAAAACCTACCAATAACACTACAAAAACACCTATATAACTCCAAACCTACCTATACCACCCAAAATATACCAAAAATATACCACCATAATAACCACTCATACCACCACAAAACCCATAACTTCACAAAACCCATCCATATCAGTCCAAACCAATTCATACCATCCTAATCTCTGCTCATACCACCAAAACCCATCCATCTCACTCTAAACTTATTTGCCTTAATGTTTCTCTCAGATCTTCTGTAATTATGAAAAAGTCGCAATCAAACCTCAATACAATAGAGTGCACATCCAATAATACTGTAGGTCACTGAGTAATTGAAGAAGCTTTATTGCCTTGAAGTAACGTGCAGGTGTGACCCCTATCCAGGTGTTCAGCCTGACACCTGTTTGTGGGCCCATTAGCGCTGAGTGTTAATGAGTCCGTGGGTGGCCTCCATGTCTGTGCTAAATCAATTAATCAGCTGTCATTACACACACTGTTCCTCTGTAATTGGAAGGTGGTGAACTGTACAGAATGCTAATAGAGAAGTGAAAGCTTTCTCATTAAAGGAGAATAGCAACACAAACATTTAGCTACACAAAGACGGTGCTTAGATATAACCATCTACCATTTCTGTCCGCACACATACATAGAGGTTCAGATACTCACACCTGGACATCCAGCATAAATCTCTTGTCCTCCTCCACATGTAGACCCCAGATACAATCCTGGCCTTTGTCATACGCTTCAGGCCAGTTTGGAGAAAGAACCACTCCTGCTGAATCTGTTATTTCTCCACTACACACCGCTGTAAAACAAACAAATGGTGCGTTCAGGTCCTCCTGGGAATTTTGTATTAACGATTTGGAAAGTCCTAATTACATCAGGTGCTTTTAAATCACTTTGGAGGGAACAAGATGACAATTTAAATTTAACAAAAAAATTTATCTATGAAATTTATAAAAACTGTGAATCGGGTGTGTTTTTGCTTTTTTATGTTTTTATTCAATTAGTATAAGTGCTATGATATTCAGTACTATTAGATTTTGTTCATGCAACATCAATGGCATTCATGTGCGATCAACATGTACATGTAAATGCAATCTTTACATCCAATATGACTCGAACGCACCAAAAGTTAAAGGGATCAAACGGTTTAATTTAATTTAAATTTAAAGGGATACTCCATTAAAAGGGAAATGTTCAGTTACACACACTTATGTTGTTCCAAATCTATATGATATATAGCTAATATTTTAGCTAACTGGCTTTCATCATAAGGACAAAAATGCCAATTTCTTCAAAATAAAAGAAGAAAGAAAGTCATGAAGGTTTGGAACGATATGAGGACGAGTAAATCAATGTTTTAAAAAAACAAAACAATTAATTTGGATTTCATATTGACTTCAAATGGCATGTAAAAACAAAAATCTAATCAGAGAAAAATTACCAAAAAGATTGGACTATAAATCAGTCGGCATGCTGAAAGAGACATCACACACACAAAATCACCTCTGCAGGCTGGTTCTGTCTCATTCCATTGTGGATTTTCATCATTTACGCACTCTAAAATAATAGCGCCCTGCTCCAGTGTATAACCAGGCTCACAGGTGAACTCCACAACAGAACCAACTCCAAAAGCAGGATCACTTGCGGAGAAATTTCCATACTTCACAAACGGCTCATAACAGCTGCCCTGAGCAAAAGCTGTAGAAAAATAACATTGATACAATATAATAAACACAACAAAACAACAGTGCTGATTATTATTAGTTTTCTCATAAACAGTAAAAAGGCATTTTTACATTTAGATTTATGCACTTGGCAGATACTTTAATCCAAAGTGATTTACGCTGCAGTCAATTAAGCTCATTATATCAGTTCTTGCACTCTCTAGCAAATATAGTATTTATAGTATTATTTCAGCAGGATGTTGTTTGTCAGCAGTCCTTGGTCATGGTGAACCTGTAATTCTATAAATATATGTAGTAATTTTTTGTCTCTAGGTAACATCTGTTCTATCTGGTCCTCTCTGTTCTTCTTCATCTGCTGTAACTAATTTGTTCAGGCCTTAAAGACACCAGAACTAATGAGAGGCAGAAGTGAACAAGCTCTTTTGTAAAAAATTACTGGAAGACAAGAATAACTCGTGTTCAGGAAATACAACAGAAGAGTCCTTGTACCTTCAAATCGGATGGCAGCGCCTGTGCATGTGCCCGCCTCGTCACTGGTGAATTCCACAAACAGATGCCTGCCGGTGCTAGTGACCCCCTCAGTGGGCAGATACTCGACTGCATACGAGTCATACAGGGGCGAAGAGTCAATGTTACTTCCATCCTTTATGAGGAGCCTGAAAACAAACAGAAGAATGTCAGCATCGCTACAGAGTTATTGTGTGAACAGATCAAGATTATTTGATCAAAAATGAATAAAATATTATTCTAATATAAAATAAGAGATTTCTCATTTTAAAATTTAATTTATTCCTGTGATGGTCTTCAGTGTCACATAATCTTTCAGAAATCATTATAATATGCTAATTTGGTGCTCAAGAAACTTTTTTATTGTAATTAAAAAAAAAAAAAAAAAAAACATGCCTGTCATCATCCTCAGCCAGTGCCACTTTCTCAAAGTGGACATGGAGCCGATGGCCCTCAGGGGCCTCCAGTACCCAGTGGCATGTCAGATTGTTGCTGTAATTTCCTGGAAACCCCGGAGAGATGATACGACCCTGAGTGGCATTTTTCATCATCCCCCCACAAGAAACTAAGCATGAAAGACAAAAAGAAAGAAAGTGCTGTGAATTTGCTGCAATCAGTTTTCTTCATTTTCATTATGCTTGGCACAGATTTCCAACAGATTGACAAAAACTAATGTCACTAATGAAAAGGAATAACATGGGTCCATTTAAATGCAACTAAATCACATTCACAAGTCACAAGTGTAGCAATTTCGAGACATAACATAGCTTTGGGTTGTCCTCTCATACCTTGACACCTTGGCTCTCTGCCACTCCAGTAGGGTGTGGTGGCATTTCGGCAAGTGAGAGAGGAGAGGCCCTGGAGCTGATAGCCAATCAGACAGGAGAAATAGGCCACGCCCCCCACCTGAAGACCAGTGACTGATACTTCACCATTTTCAGGGGCCAACGGGGATGCACAGCTCAGAGCAAAGGCTGAAGAGAAAAAGAGAGAGAAACAGAAATTGATGGTATATGACTGAATGTAAAATTTATTTGAAAATATCTATAATTTTAAACATTTAGTTTGGTGATGCTTGTGGCATTGAAATTAGTCACTGTAAATGCTATAAGGCAGCCATTAAATACGGCAAAAAATCGTGGTTAATCCATTTTTTTTTTTGGCTAGTTTTCATAATGTTTAAAATCAAAATACATTTTCTATGAAATAAAATGACTATTAGAGCTATTAGATATTATGTCTTGCCTTTGGAAAAAATCTATCAAAATTAAGCAAGTTAAAATTTGTTTATTTATTTATTTAATTAATTTTTTTTTTCAGAAAACAAGACTTAATATCTGAAAGGTACACTCCACTTTTTTTGAAAATAGGCTCATTTTCCAACTTCCCTAGAGTTAAACAGTTGAGTTTTACTGTTTTCAAATTCATTCAGCCGATCTCCGGGTCTGGTGGTAGCACTTTTAGGTTAGCTTAGCATAGATCATTGAATCTGATTAGACTGTTAGCATCTCACTCAATAAAGACCAAAGAGTATATTTTTCCTATTTAATACTTGACTCTTCTGTAGTTATATTGTGTACTAAGACTGATGTAAAATAAAAAATTGTGAATTGTGAATTTCTAGGCTGATATGCCTAGGAACTATACTCTCATTCTGGTGTAATAATCAAGAGACTTTGCTGCCGTACCATGGGTGCAGCAGGCACAGTGATGTTACACAGCGCCTGAAAATAGTCCCCAGCAACTCTCCAATTACACAAACTAGCTGGGCACTATTTTCCATGGTACGACAGCAAAGTTCCTTGATGATTACGCCAGAATGAGAGTATAGTTCCTAGCCATATTGGCCTAGAAAATCACAACTTTTCATTTTCCGTCGGTCTTAGTACACAATGTAACTACAGAAGAGTCAAGTTTTAAATAGAAAAAATATAGAAACTCTTTGTTCAGTTTTGAGAGAGATGCTAATGGTCTAATCATATTCAATGATCTATGCTAAGCTAAGCTAAAAGTGCTACTGCCAGACCCGGAGATCGGATGAATGGATACGAAAACGGTAAAACTCAACTTTTTAACTCTAGAGGAGTTGGAAAATGAGCCTATTTTCAAAAAAAGTGGAGTGTTCTTTTAAGTAATTTCCTTTCTTAAGTAAATATGTGTTGATTTAATAATTTTTTGATATTTCAAATGTAAAACAAGACAAACATACAAAATATGTAATTTTGTTGTTGTTGTTGTTGTTGTTGTTGAAGTGTAGTTGAAGGTGGCTGAATTTGTTTGTTAGAAATAGGCAAACACTGAAAACATGGATGTCACGACATGAACAGAAGTTATGTGACCTTTGACCTCTAAATTAGCAATAATATTTAATGGCATTTTTATCTGAAGCAACTTTTTTTCATTACTATTCACGATCCCTGGGAATTGAACCTTTGAACTTAGCGCTGCCAGTGCAATTGAGCCACATGAACACAGAGCTGAGCAAACAGACCAAAAGCAGACGCTTAAATCTGACCCAGACTCCTTTATCTGTCACTAAACCCATCAGGTGCTTCTTAAAATTGTGGAAGCCACATTTAATGGCCAGCTGATCTTACCAGCTGTGAATAACCTGCCCTCCTCTCTCTGTTTCCATGGTGGTTAATGTTCCATAATGCCCAGTTGTTTAGTTATTACTAATAATGACTCAGTTCAAGCACAGCAGGGCATATTCACTGCTTGGGGGTTACAGCCAACAGATGCCAGGGCTTTATGTAACACTAATCCAATCTGTCTATTAGTGGAAAAGGGCCACTGACAGACATTTCCATATAATGGAAAGGGAATTAAAATGGCAGAACAAAAACGTTTCAGAGTCAGCTGACAGAGTCTAAAAAAAGAAACTTAATGCATCATGATTAAAATAAGTGGAGAAGTGTGTAATCAAATAATATTTTTTTTGTTTGTAAACAATAATCTGTGCAAACAAAGTCTGAAGAGATCTTAAATGCTACACAAAACGAATAAAATGCCACATTTTTGCCATTTTTAATTGTATTAATATAAGCATGAAATAATATCTGAACATCAAATAATAACTACAATGATTTGCATAAAAAGAGGGGTGTCTGGACTGAAAATAAATAATTTTGATTGAAATATTCCAGCACCATGTTCAAGCTAAACTGGATTGATAGTAAATAAAACGTAGGTTTGTTTTCTTTGAAATTGTGCATTCTAACATGGTGCAATCATTAATTGTTTCATTCAGCTAGATGTTATGATTAAAATACTAGCTGAGAAGAGCATGATATCAAGGGAAGGTCATCATATGCCGAATGGTTCATTAATTTGACTGCTTTTGCAAGTGTATCAGTTCTCTTCATGGCCTCTAAGCTGCATCTCTCTTCCTTAATAGCATTTATTGAGCCCTTGACCATTTGAACAGAGCATTTAACCCCAGCGCATAAATATCAATAGAGCACAGAGATGCATTATAGCTCTCTCTCATTTAATCTCTCTCTGGGACAAACGCTATTGATCTCGGTTTAGCAGCAGGAGCGGCGTTCACGTGTGCTTCAATTGCATTTAAACTCAACAGACTTTTGGCCAGCAACTTCATCTCTGGTTTCTGCCAAACCCAGAGGATGCTGGGATTTCGAAGGATGAGTTAACGCAAGCATACATTTTTTAAAGAAAATATTTATCTTACAAGTAGCTTTAAGTATGTACCTGTATATATGAATATGCATATATATATATATATATATATATATATATTCAATTAGATGCTGTCTGTCTTCTCTGGAAAACAACCTGAACATGTTTACACTTAGGAGTGCCATCAGTATCAAACCCCTCGAGGACTTTAGCATGAGAGATGATGTTTTATTCCTGAGGCTTATTTCCATGGCATTATTCTATAAACCAATTAGTACTAACATTTTCTTATAGTTCTGTAGGCCAGATTGAGTAAGAATCATATAGCAAATTGATTTTTCCTCTTAATATTATGCCAAATCATTCAAAATATTAGAACAAAAAATAATGAAATGGTACCTCTATACTGTAAAAGTAATAACCCAGGCTGCGTGGGCCATTCACTGCTGAACTGCACTGAGATCTGGTTACTAGAGCTCCGCAGCACCAGACCTCTGGATAACATGGAGTTGTTGGCCAGAATTGAGGCCATGGGTCCGCCTAGATCCTCTAGAACCACCTCCATCCCATCATCCAAACTCACATTCAGCACCTGCAGCACAAGGGCAGAATCAGATCAAAAGGTAGGCTGTGATATTCCAGACTTACATCATTGAATCTGTGTAGATTTCTATTAGGATCAGCTCAACTGAAATTGTGTTTTGGGTGGACTTCAGTGGGTCCAGAATATGAAAGTTTGTGTAGAGGTTCTTCTGATCTGTTTTGTTGCATGTGTCTCTGAGATAAGCATATTGAACAGCGTTGTGTGAAGTGTTGAGCTGCCCGGTTGTGTCAGAGCTGGTACCGATACACACTGATATGTTTGTACCGCTGTGAGAATTTGTACTGAGAGCAAACTTTGGAGAATTTGATATCTGGGGAAATAAGCATGATGCACTTTAGCAGTTACTTGGAACTGCTATCTACAATACAGATATGAAAAAACTGAATTGAATAAATGTATGCCAAAAAGTTATTAAAATAGCTTTTAATACATTTCACAGACCTTTAATATTAATATTCTAAACTATAGATTTAATTTCCTCATTCATACTGTAAGTGTTTTGGAAAAGACATTTCTTATGCTCACCAAGGTTAACAGGTGATTAAAATACTGTAAATATAAATTACAGATTAAAAAAAAAAGAAATAAAGCGATATAAAAATCTATTTAAAGAGACATACTTTGTTCCATCATTCCCTTCTGTGGTAGGTATAAACCAATGTGATATTTGCAAACAAATAATGCTACACCGAGAGCAGAGTTTCAGACCTCTTTCCTTTTAAATGAAGCCACGTAAAATACTAATTTGTCAGAGGGTGAAGGAGCTGATAACCTGCACAAAAAGATGCATGCATGATAAATGTAGCTTCATATTTCCAATGCCTTTGCTTTTCTCTTTCCCTTGTGATTTGTCAGTCTCTCACGCTGAGAGGAATAACCGTCCCTGACACTCTTTTGCTTTACATCTCTCTGCTTTTTATGAAACATACTGGAACCAAGGTGAATTAATATCAGTTGACAGCAATCTCTCCAACTGAGACCTTGACTGCAAAACTCATTTCAGATGTGATGGCAAGACCCTGAAACTCTCCTCAGGTTCAAGTGACTCCTTTCTGTGAATATAAGCTCATTTGCTCTGCTATGATTTGAGCTATTTAAACTCAAATGCCAACTGAAAAAGCACAAAGACCTTAATTTCCATTATCTAGGTTTAAAAGTGTGTCATCATCAGATGTTCAGTTGATGCTCCCTGACCCCTGTGCTGGGTAGGGTTAGCAGGGCAGTGCGTATGGAATAATATGAGCGCTGTCATGGTCAACAGGTCGACAAGCAATTAAAATGAAATGGTGTTGAGAATCTTAATCATTTGTGGCCTTTCACAGGACTTTTGTGGACTCGAGCAGACCAGTTTGTGGAAAGTTAATGAGGGTCTGTCCGACTGGACCCCGGAGAGACAGTATTGTGAATACAAGGTACCTCTAATTACAGCTCAACTCACTACTAAACACTATCCACCAATTCATCAGCACACATACATTGATTAGATCATGAGCTTCTTACAACTATCTAGAAATTCTATGAAAGAATACATATTATGGATTTTGAGGAAAGCTGACTCATGTACTTCTGCATCTGTTCCATAAATCAAAGCAAATGGCCATGAATCACCACAACCTTGGTCTCATAAAATTTAATGATTGATAGCCAATCAGCAAAAGGATCACAAACTAAGCTAGAAATGTTCATAGCAGTATCAGAAAACACATCAAACAAGAGGCTTTTCATATGGAGGTGATAACACACTGTGAAGTTCAAGGCGTTTTCACAAATAAATATGATATTCAGTCATGTTAACGGCTCTTGCATATTCATTCTTCTAATGAGCATGCTGAAAACTATATTAAAATACTCTGATAGTATGATACTGACTGTTTGCTAGTGTAAGCAGCACCTTCAATACAGTGTGAAATAGCAAACATAGTAATCTGATTCCTGAGCCATTTTCTTTCTTCTTCTTCTTTTTTTTTTGAAACATGCATAACTAGTACAACCAAAGCAGTCTAACTGATTCCCAAAAGAATGACTGTTCTCTTGGCTTGAGTAATGAAGTAAGACACGTAAGATAAGTAAATCCTCTTTGTAACTATTTAGAAAAGCGTCTAGTTTTCCTCTGTTTCCTTTCCTGTTCATGTTGAATGACTCTTATGAGCATGTTCTTTCTGGTGAGTCCAAACTGTACAATATTACTGGTGTAGTCCAACTAATACTTGAACAAATGAATCAGTTCATTCTAGTGAATTAAACATAAACGGCTTACAACTTATGTTTTGAGAGTCATGTAGTTACAGAGATGGTTGTTCAAAGTCAGCATGTGGTTAAAGATGCACATTATGAATTCTGAGTAGTACTTTAGATAATAAAAGTTGTTATATATGATATTACGGGATTCAGCTACTGGATTGAATTTAAAAAAAAAAAAACTAAAAAAAATTTGAAAAGTAATTCCTTTCATAAACTTTTACATTTATTTCTTTCTGAAAATATTTCATCGTCTGACGATGGAATTGCATCTCTTTTTTTGTTGATGGCAAATATGGGCATAATAATATTTCATTTCACCTCTTTGGAGCTGGAACCCGCAACTGTTAGCTGTCCTGATCTTTAACCACATGGATCTTTAAACATCCATATTCAAAAAAATTTGTTGCCTGTGAGCCTTTAGCATCCCCTTCCAGAGTAAACACATTTAAATAGCATTAAATCTTATTTTACACCCAATATAATATCCTCAAACATAAAAAAAAAGAAAACACGTCAGCATTTTCATGATCTGCCTCAAATAAGATCAATATGCATTATAAATGAAAAAGTTTTGACTTAAGACAGACCTTTAAATGAATAGAAAATGTCAGCTGTTGGTGAATATTGTGAGCAAGTACTCAGAAAACTAAATTCACCAAAGCACAGAGATCAAATGAAGTCAAAATCCTGATGAGGCCGTCATATCTAAAATGTTCAGAGTGTCAAGTGAGCATCACATGTATGATTCAGCACACCACTCTCATCCAACTTATCTACTGTAGGGCTTTTTAGAGGGAATTTTGTTGTATTCGACACAGCAGCTGTTCTGCAGTCAAACACTGATTTGCGAAACAAATCCTCCTGGAACTCCATACGGAAACTTTCACAACTTCAGACTGGAGGCCTTTATAAATGCCTGAGAGAGAATTGGCAGCATCTGTCTGCATTTCTCTAAAACTTTTATATGCAATGTTCTGTCTCCTCACAATCAAATTTTAAATGCACTTCTCTCTCTTCTGATCAATCCAAAATTAGAGGTCTGAGAAATTGCAGTGCAGTCGATCGAACTGTATTGAGTTGGATGGCTGACAGGAACAATAACAAGTTCCACCTGATTGCATGAAACGCAGAATAGACATTGTCTCCGATGCTTCATTAGCTCAAAATGAACGGCTTGATTTCTCTTGGCTTGAGTAATGAAGTAAGACACTTTGTAAATCCTCTTTGTAACTATTTAAAAAAGAACCTAGTTTTCCTCTGTTGTTCATAATCACACTAGTTTATCAAAGATATCATTCTGTGATTTAAAGATGAGTGCGCTTAAAGTACCCCTATTATGGATTTATGAAAATTACCTTTCATGCAGTGTGCAACACAGCTCTAAGTGAATGAAAACATCCTGCAAAGTTTTAAATCTGAAAGTGCACCGTGTATAATGTTATCGTTTTTCAAAATAAAGAGTAGACTCTGAATCACTGAAACAAGTCGTTTTTAAAACGAATCCCAAGCGTTTCATGTTGATGTAAACATGAAACATTAGCATATTGCCCACCCACTTGTTGCGCGCCAGATCTGGGATAACTTGATTTTCCTGTTGGTCTGAATGAAAATGCTAAATCATTCTTAGCCACTAGGTGCAGCTTTAGGAGCGGTATAAATACCTGTTTCCCCGGTAATGGCTGTACACAAAGCAGCACTGCGCTCACAAACGCTCATTTATCAGTCAATACAGGCATGATGAAATGAAAATGTGACCAATCGGACCAATAACCACAGATTAGCGTCAAGCAAAGGAGAGGTTTGGAAAAATTAATCATTGAGCGAATGTTTGTGAGTTGTGAGCAAATATTACTATTACTAGTTACTAACAATTTAACTATGCTATTTCTTCACTTTTTCAATTCTCATTTGTATTAGATTTCTTGCATTACTGGCACACATTCAAGCACTGTTCGTCTGTCTATAGCAATTTTACAATCGCAGTGGCCTGTTTGCAGTTGTAAGGCCTCTCAGTCGATATTTGCTGTTTAGGAGAATTAATATTTATCTCATATCCATGTAGTTATGCAGAAAGCACAGAAAAGAATATCTTGTCATACTGAGCCTGTAGGGACAGGCTGAGACTTTTTAAAATTTCTGAATACACTTATGAAATTTCAGTGTTAAGTGTAGAGGAGACGGAAATGCACTCTGTTGCCCTTGAGAGACAAAGATGTGCAGCAAGAGAGATGCTTCTCCTAATCTGCATATGATAAAAGCATTAGATGAAAAAGTACTGACCTGAATCTCAACGCCATAACCCAGATATACAGTAACCAGGCAGGTGCAATGAATGTGAGAATCAAATGAGACATCCGGGGGAAGCTCAATATAACCCTCGGCGTCTGTGAAGTTCATACTGCAGTGAGCTGGAAAAAGAAAGACAGAGAGAGAAAAGGGCACCATTGTGAAGTCACCCCTTTTACAGCTGTCTTATGTTTGGTTGGCTGTGCAATAATCCTCCATTAGCTCTGTGGCCTGTGCATTATCATAGAGATCAACATCCATATCTTTCATCCATATCTAGCCATAGCCATCTGTAGCTGTCCATATCCATCTATATCCATATTTACCTACCTGTCCAAATCTATCTATGTTCTCCATATCTAGCTATGTATATCCATCCATCTATTCATATCAATTTGTCCATATTAATATACACCTACATTCATATCTATATCTATCCATCCATATCTATTCATAAATCATCAATATCCATATCTGTCTATCCATATTCATCTATCTATCCATACCCATATATGTCATCTGTATTTATCCATATCCATATCTTCCTGTCCACATGCATCTATGTCCTCCATATCCATTCATATCTAGAATCCATAACTATCCATATTTATCTTTCCATCCATATCCATCTTTAGCCATCCATATCTATTATCGATATCCATCTAATGTTATAAAATAATGTTCTTAATGTACCTGGAGAGGAATATCCTGGTGTGGTTTTCCCCTCTGGCCTCCGTGATTCTTTCTTAGGTGAAGTTGACAGAAACAGTGGTGGCAAAGTACTTTCCTTGTCAAAGGCTTTCTTTGTTGTTGTGTTGAGAGTTGTCTTTTGACCTGTGCTTGTGGGAGTGCTTATTGGAATGGTGGGGTTTGTGAGAGGCTGAGAGGTGACCATGCTCTTCTCTGATGTTCTACTACGGCTTTTGCTGGGCTTTCTTTGTTCCACAGATGTTGCCGCAGTCATGGTCAATGTGGTCATAAGGTCAGAGAAGACTGCTGCATCCTCCTGAGGCACCAGAAGTGAATATTCAGTGTCAGATGTAGAGGTAGAGACTGTTGGCACGGTGTGCGGTGCCTCTTTAAAAAACTGCTGATCTCCCTCGAAGCTCTTGGTCAGCAGAGCCGAGTGGAGTTTGAGCAGTCTTAGGTTGGGGAGGATTGGGACTGCGTCTGTGGTGAGCTGCTGGACATCAGTTGGTGGCTCCTGTTTGCTGGTGAAGGGGTCAAACTCTCTCTCTGATTCTGACTCTCCTCTCCTCTGAGTTTGTACAGTTCCATCTTCTGCAAAGTCCAAACAGATTGAAAATTAGTACCAAACAAATTTAGTCTGGTGTAAGGCAGTGATGTTTTAAAATGGGCTCTACAGATGCCCAAGGAGCCAATGTAAAATATGAATGATAATAATAATAATAATAATAAATTATATGTACTGGTATTATAATAGTATATGTATACACACACACACGATTTTATACATATTTAAAGGTAGTATTTCAGGCTTCTGTGCTAAAATATGCAATGTTTAAAATGTAAATCCTCATTAGGAAACAACATCAATGCAGAAAAATAAATGTAAAAATTTTTGTGGCCGCTATTATGGGCTCAGTGCTAAAAATATTTTGTACAGATAACCAAATTACAAGCAATAGCAGAAATAAATACAATATAACAAAGACACAAATTAAATAAACAGTGCTTTTATTAGGTTTTTCAGGTAGATCTAAAAAATATTTTCAGGTACAGAAATGTAATAATCAAATGTAAAATAACACTGCATAGACTTAATTGTATAGATTAAATATACTTTAATCCTTATAAAAGTTCAGTCAAAATCATTGAGAGATTTTTTTTTGACAGAAGTCTGCTTTCACTTCAAGAACGAAAGCACGTATCCAAGATACCGAAAACACACATGCCAGGACTGCACAATGAATCGAATTTCTAATCCCGATTACAATCATGGATGCCACAATTACGTAATCATTCAAAGTGGCAATTAATCGTTAAAGTCCACTTATGTTATTCTGCATGCTTAAGATATGTTTTTTTTTCTACATGCTATCTTAAGGGTTTTTCCATTATTTTAGATTAGTGTAACATTATAAGACATTCATATATATTTTTTTAAATATATAATTTAAAGAAGAAACCAATCCGATGAATAGTTGACATTTGAGGCTTAATACTGTAAAAAAGTACAAAACGTTTTTCAGTTAGAGTGTTTTTAGCTTGTTTATTTTCATATAAAAATATGACATGCAGTTGCAATGGTATAAACATAATTCAGTGTAAATTCTAATAATCTTAATTAATAAGCGCAATTACAATTTCAAGGGAATAATTGACAATTGTGACCCTGGACCACAAAACCAGTCGCTGGGGTATACTTGTAGCAATAGCCAAAGAATGACTATATAAAAAATGATTAAATTTTAACATTTTAAGGCAATTTTTCCCTGAAAAATAATTATTTTGTAGTTTAAGAGTGACACAAGAGGTTCAATATTGCTGTGATCTTCGGTGCTGAAGAACAGCAGCATCTTTCAGGGAAAAGAAAGTGTGAGGCAATTACAGCACATCTTTCATCTAAAGATTAACACACCTCGCTAGGCAGGAGAGCTCTCAGAAGGGTTCAGAGAGAGAGAGAGAGAGAGATAGAGCTGTATAATGACAGCCACCTCTTCAGGCCTGAAAGTCTCAACAAATGTTTGTGATCAGAAACAAACTGTATTCAGAAAAGCTGGCCTCATTTGCCACTGAAAGGAAGTGAGTCATTCGAATATGTCATTCAGACACAAAGATTCTTAAAAGCATGTCTGATAAAAAATATAAAGGTCCAGTTCTCAAAAACAGTCATTATAAGAATGTCAGACTGTTGTTGATCATTCTCTGACTTTAAATGCATCATACCATTCAGATTTCATGTGACCCATCGATGACATACACGCACATCCATTCTTATCAGTGATGCAATTTTTTTTAATCAGCTATTCATCTTCTGGTTAAAAATGTTTTTGTAAAACACATTAATATCATAAGTGAATATATTATATATTATTGCTGTCAAACGATTAATCGCATCCAAAATAAAAGTTTGTGTTACGTGTGACCCTGGATCACAAAGTCATCAGTCATAAGGGTCAAATAATCTGAAAGCTGAAAAAATAAGATTTCCATTGATGTATGGTTTGTTGGGATAGGACAATATAGGACAATATTTGGCCGAGATACATATTTGAAAATCTGGAATCTGAGGGTGCAAAAAAAATCTAAAATCTAAATACCAAAATATTGAGAAAATCCAAATGAATTCTTAGCAATACATATTACTAATCAAAAATTAAGTTTTAATATATTTACAGTAGGAGATTTACAAAATATCTTCATTTAACATGTCTTTTCTTAATATTGTAATGATTTTTGGCATTAAAAAAAATCTATAATTTTGACCCCATACAATGTATTTTTGGCTATTTCTACAAGAATACCCCAGTGACTTAAGACTAGGTTTTGTAGTCAAGGCTCACATGTACTGTGTGTAAATATATATATATATATATATCTCGCTGTTCTGAAAACAACATCTGGAGTTAGGTTTTATCTGTCAGAAAGTGTTCCCATTATTGAGACATGTGAGGGAAATGCTGTACTGAACTGCAGCCAGATCGTCTGTCTCATTCCTATAGGATTACAGCAGTTCTCCACTGGGACTTCAACACAGTCTAGATTTAGGAAAATTTAGTTGCAAACGTGTAGACTCTCTTATGCTAACACTCATGTCTCTATAATTGTGTATTTTTGCTAAATCAGTCTTAAAGGAGCAGTTGGCCTTAAAATGAAACTTGTCATCACTTGTTCACCCTCATGACGTTCTCAACTCAAAATCCTCCATTCAATATTCGACATGAAGACAAAAAATCATGAATTTTGAACAACACTGAGGGTGAGAATGATGACAGATTTCCATTTTTAGCCAAACTACCCCTTTTAATGTGTTCTGTGACAACCAGAAACAATCATTAAGGTTTATTTTGCCTTCATAGTACATCCTATACATCTCAAAACAAAGCCCTGGGAAGACTGTGAACCCCTGAAGAGCAGATACCTCAGAGACATACTGTTATTTCTGCTTTCAAAAAGCTTGAGATCTCGAGTGTGTTTTTACTCCCTAATTAGGGAATTGGATGACAATGTGTTCTAACAGGATGTAGCTTGGCGACACAGTGAAGACAGTATAAGATAAAAAGAACATCACTGACACAGACTGTAAATGGCAGACAAATCCTAAAGGGATCAGAGATTTGGAGACGGCTTTTGGGGACCAGCACACAGTCAAACTCTCAGCGGGAGCTCCAGCTCTTCTGTATTATTGGATCAGACTATAGTAAGGTGCCAGTGAACATTGGGAGAAGACAGAATGAAGATAATCAGTTGTGAATTGTAATTGTTTCATGGGCTGAAATGTTGTTGGGTACTAAAAAGGTCAGAAAGCTGAAAACAACATTGGATGCAATCAAATCTTGGGATGTTTCTTTGTCTTGTTGCTTTTTATTTGTTTTAATCTTTATCCAGTCATCACAAATTGCTGTAATTGGTCCATTAAAACAGCTCTAAAGAGAGAAACAAATATGTTGTTTATGTGCTGTTAATACTGATAAATAACTGAATTTAGAAAATGAACAGAAAAAATAAAATAAAAAAACACTGTTGGGAGTCCAACTAGACTAGCTGAAAACTATAGCTTGGCCAGGTTAGGAGAACATCTTAAACCAGCTGAGACTGGTTTTAGCCAGCTTTTTTTCAAGAGTAGCATGTGCTAGCTAGTCTGTGCTGGTAGATATTTTTACTACACCATCCATTCGAAAAAAAGCAGATTACTGTTTGTCATTGACAGCCATTCAAAATGTAGCCATAAATTATGACCAGTGCTGTGATCGTTAACAGAAACTAAAACAAACTAAAGCTATTAAAAAAAATTATATAATAATAATAATAAAGATTAAAAAAAGCACTGTTTATGATTATACATTTTATATATATATATATATATATATATATATATATATATATATATATATATATATATATATAAAATAAATTACGTTGAAAAACTAAAATGATTAAAAAGAAAAATATTGAAATAATTTAGAATATATATTTTAAACATTAACAAAAACTTAAAATTACAAAAACTTAAGCTAAAATGAAAAAGGAAAATAGAAAAATAGAAAAATAAATGCTAATTCAAAATATTAATAAATAATATATTAGTATATAAGTAATACTTGGCCTAAACATTTGCATTAATTAAGCTTAACTAGATTAGCTTGTGGTGTTTCCAGAAGTCAAAATCTGTCATATATTCCAGCGACTGAAACATTTGTTTATAAATGCTGACTGTGCAATTCAAATTCTACATGCTCTTGTTTCTCCAACCCCATAAATCACACAATAAATCTGGGTGCATAAACTGGATTCTTTCCTCACATTGTTTTGAGGCTCACAAACGCATCCTCCTTTCATCCTGAAATCTCTTTCCAATAAACAATAAACAGATCTGAAGCCTTAAAATAGCTGTAAATCAAGCACTGACCTCACAATCTCGCTTCTATTAAGAACACATAGAGCACGTCACTCCAGAGTGAATCCCATTTATCAAGACGACACATTCTGTAATAGAAGTGTGATCAGATCATTCCAGTGTCAACAAATGGCTGCTTCGCAAAAGCCACACAATGTCAGACCTTCCAGTCAGATTAAACCTGAAGATGTAGACAGTCATTAATCTCTAAAAGAGACAATTCAACTGAGTTTTTATAGACTGTGACACAGAAAGACTAATCCCACTGCACTTCTGCAAATAAATACCACCTTGAAGGGCACAATACAGCCCATAAAATAGTGAACTTCTACTTATACTCAAGCTGACACATGCATTATAATCTATTTCAGATAACTCTGCCTCTAAACGGCATGTAAAAGCAAATAATAATAATAAATTGTCAAGCTACACAAGTCTTTCACGTATCAAGTATGTTTTTTTTCAGCCTGTGAGAATCCCGCAGAGACGTAGAGAGCACTGAGGTGTTTAAGTAGTCTGAAATTGCTTTTATTCGCTTTGGCAGCCAGGTGTCAGAGTGCAGCATGCTGCAAGTCAACATGTCTAAAAACATAAACGGCCAAAACAAAGGTCCTACCTGCCCAACGGACATCAGCTTTGCTTGGGTCCCAGGATGGACACAGTGACCCTGAGTTTAGGATTTTGGACAGGGAAGAACCAAACTTGCAATGCACCGATCTTGACCTCGCATTTCCATTTAGGAGCAATACCAACAGCACTTTTAACAGTGTTTTTTTTTACATTTGATACATTTATACAGATAGACAGACAGATAGATAGAAATGAAGAAATGTTTAAAAGTGAATTAAATTGCATGCTTAATTCAGCAAGTTAAATAAATATAACTTGTTTAATTAAGCATGTAATGTAATGAGACGTGACAGTGTAACATAAAACAGTTTAAAACATTAATTGCACTTTTTTTATTTATAAAAAATAAAGTCAGTATATGAGTGTGAATATACAGTATATACACACTTTTCAAAAGTTTACGTTTTATAATGAACCACTTTTGTGCAGCAGGTAGAGACAGTAAAAGTTGACTCATGCTCAGTGACAAACAAAGTAAAGCATAACTGTGTAGGTGTTAGTGAACCGCATGTATTATTTACTAAGCTCATACATTAGCAGCTCTTCTCTGACACACAGCTTAGCTGAGTGGAAAAAGTGCCGTTATACCTGAAAGCTTACGATTTAATTGTTGGAAGCTTGTGGAATATATTAAAGTGTGGACGTTCAGACAGCTCTCCACCCACACGGAGGAGAGGTCACTGCATTCCTGTCCTGATGAAACCTGTTAAAAATGAGCCATTTGGTGGACCTGAAAATAAAGGGCTGGTGCATCATGAATTTGTTATTAACATCATCTTACTGATATTGCTGTCTGCAGTCATTATGTCATAAGAAGAAGGACAGCTGTCAAAAGAAAGTTAAATACGTTACATATGGTATGTGCATAGAGTATATAATAAAAAAATTATCTTTTTTTTTTTTACACATGATAATATGGTAACTCAATTACATTTATCTTGGTTAAATTGTGTCATCTCAAGACATCGCAGGGCATTCTAAATGAACAAAGTCTGGCAACTTTTACAAATACCCCCTTCTCAATGTGTGTAGGGAGCTGTGAACACTGAAAAGGGATCATGAGAATGGAAACACAGCTACAGACAACAAACTTCTGGGGCTTATTGAGAACAAACAACCGGTTTAATCAAAGAGATAAACAACAAATCCCTATCCTGTATTCTGAGGTATCCATGCTCTCTCTGGGTTTCATTTAAGCAGAGTTTGAATTCAGCGTCGCATTCGTTCAAATCCAGTTCTATGATTAATACAGCATCGCTGAAAAGCTGTGTTTTAGAGAGACCGATTTTTCAGAAGGTTATCCTATGACAGTTAGCACAGAAGGAGGGAGAGAACATGCCCAAGGAAATAATAATGATCTTATTTGGCCATCCATCTACAAAGGCATGCTGTAAATCCAGAGGAGCATCGTTAGAAGATCAGAAAAAATCTGCGCACTCTAAATAAGGGCCTGATTTGTTATTCATCTCTTCCTTTTTGTATTTCTCTTTCTCTATTTCCCTTCTCTCTTTGTCTTTTGTTTATAATGGTCACTTTCTCCCAAAACATTCCTTTACAGTGCAGTCTGTGCAGTGAGATTAAACAAAGCATTATGGGTAATATAACAAAGCATATTTAGATACTCATAACTGACATTATGCACTATAATATTATAAACAATGTATTAGGTTATATTATTTTTTTAGGATGATTTGAGTCAAATAATAAACATTTGTTAGATTAGGAAACGCTTTGATAAAAAATCTTTTGCATCACTTAAAGAGAGGATTGACATATTTTGCTTGTAATATATGTAACAGCTCACATATAGCCTAAAACAATTATTCTTTTCAGTTTCTTTACTCTAAAATGTAAAATGAATTCTAGTCTTTTTGTGATCAATATTTTCTCTGTACAAGAGGAAAGAAGAGCTACACAGAAGATTTATTTATTTGTCTTTCGAAAACACAGACGCATGTGCGAATACTCTGAGGATTGTGAAAGCTCACAGGCAGGCTCTAAGACACTTTAATTCTGCACCCAACTCTTCAGAAAACACTTGATCAGCGTGACAGCAGAGAAAGAGAGAGAGAATGAAGGAAAGAGAGAAAGCATAATTCATGCTATTTGAAAGAACAAAAGCCTGTTGAGAAAATGACGGCTTGTCAGAAAGAAATAAAGCCACGGAAGAGAAGAGACAACAACACGAGGCATAAAATCAAACAAACAGAGGTAAAGTAAACAGACTTTGGTTTATCGGTGCACTTGCATAGGCCTTTTTATTTGTGTTTGCATAATTTTTTATTTCTTGGAGTAAATTAACATGCAGTATATAGGCTGTCAGTGAGATGATATAAATGTGCACAGTGATTCTGAACGCTGTTTTCTGATCTTCTCTGTACATATGCATATGTAGCTGAATTTGTTTTATATTCACCTATAGGTCAATTTTTCTGTGACCTTTCAATTGGTCAGTCCAAAATCAAACCCCTGATCAGCTGGGATTTACATTGGAGATATGCAATACAATGTTTGAAGAAAATCTTGGTATTCTGCTCGCTTTTATTCAGCCTGCTTCTCTCTTCTGAGACGAGTCCTGAAAGACATCTGTGATTGACAGGCAGGTTTTATTGCATAGGAAAGGTCAAGGTTGCTAAAAACTTAGACAAAGGGAGGGCTGATTAGATGCTCTGTGATGAGCTCAGAAGTCTCCCAGAAGCCTTTACTCAATATCCGCCCGTCTCCCATCAACCCAGAGCATAAAATAAAAAAAAGTTAATATCCTTATATAAATACAAGCGCACATTAGGTACATAATTATATTTTACGGCCTAAAGGAATTATTAAGGAATAGTTAAGAATTTATTTTTTAAATTGTAAAAATATACCAAACAACATTTTTTAAAACTATCTTATGCTTATGAAGGCTGCATTTATTTAATCAAAAATACAGTAAAACAGTAATATTTTTTAATTTAATTATTACAGCTTAAAATAACAGAATTGTTTTCTATTTTAATATATTTTGAAATGTTATTTTTTCATCTGATAACTAAGCTGTATTTTCAGCATCATTTCTCCAGTCTTCAATGTCACATGATCCTTTGGAAATCATTGTAATATAATGATTTGCTGCTCAAAAAATGAATACTACTAATGTTGAAAACAGTTGTGCTGCTGAATAGTTTTGTGGAAAAATCATTATACACTACCATTCAAAAGTTTACAGCAAGTAAAATAATAATAATACTTTTATTTTGCAAGGATGCATTAAATTTATTAAAAGTGACAGTAACAGTATTTACAGTATAGTGTTACAAAATATTTATATTTCAAATAAATGGAGCTCATTTTAACTTTCTATTCATCAAAGACTTCTGAAAACTCCTGTTTTTTAAGCTGAATTTATTCAAACACTTAATTATCTGAGTAATCATATTATTTTTCATCCATTCTCTATATGCAAACAATTTCATTTATTTATCCTATAGGGGATTTAATGAGAAACGTCTGAGATAGCAAGTCATGGATTGACAGAAAGAGAGGAAGAGAGAGAAAGGCTTGATGCTAATGGTGTAGAATGTATTCCCCTTGTGTCTTGTTAACTTTTCAAGTTTTGCACGGTTTATTTGGAAGCTCCCGCTGGGCAGAAAATTACCATTAAAACATCTTTTAGATATGTCCCACTGGATATTTTCAATTTATGCAATGAATGATGAGTAATGAATATACAGGTTTTCCCGGGCTGTCTGTCTGGGTCAACACAGAGGATTTTTTTAAGTGTATGAATATTTAACAGGGTGAGATGTTGCTCGTCTCTGACTGGAAAAAACACACTGATGCGGGGCAACAGAGCAGCGGGACGTGCGCAGTATAAAACTGACTTCTTAACACCACAGATTGTTTCACAAATATCCACAGACCTCTAAACATCTGAATGTCTAGACTTTACCTGCGTGCCATGTTCAGAAAGTACATTTCACAACAATCCCTGAACTTGGAAAATCGAGAACACTTTGTTTCTTTTCAAGGTCAGATGGACTTGAGTGAAATAAAGATGCTTTCAAGCATGAAAAACACTTGTTCAGCTCATAAGTACCATGAAGAGCGGAAGAAAACATGTTGCTTTGGCCTTGTTGTGTAAGATATTCAAGCCAGGAGATCTGGATCTTCTACTTTCTTCTGAAAAACAAATGCACAAGAAAACTATATGCACTAAACACATTATTTAGATTTGTGCTAGTATAGTAAATAAACAGATGACACAATACTTTAGCATTGTTTCACAAATTAATATTTAATTTTATTACGATATATATTACAAATATGCTTTTATATGTGATTTTGTCGTTATTATTAATTTTTGCTCTTTTCAAATATTACAGTTTAGGCATAATTTATTTTTATTTAACTTTTTTTTCGAATTAGTAATTTCAGTGCTTTTAATTAATCTCATGTTAGTCAAAATGTTGAAGTTTAATATTAATATTTAAAATGAATTATAAATATTATATGTGTTATTTTAGCTTAATTAACAATTAAATAACAATTAAATATGGCAAATGAATAAATAACCATGTTTGTTTCAGATGTTTTTCATAGTTTTAGTTTAAGTTAATTATAATGACTGATTCTAAGATACTTTCTTTAGATTGCACTTTTATGTATTGTTCTCTTTTTTGTTTTAAATGCATTTTAAATAATTCTTTATCATTATTTATTTATTTATTTCTTATTAATCATTTTAATATATAATTATATCATTTATATAAACAAACTTGTCTTGTCTATATAGAATTCAAACACTTAAAAAGAAAATTAGCATTTCATAAAGCAACACAATTAGTAGGGGCACTACAAGCAATAGTGTAAATGTCATCTTCTTCTATAGTTAGTATTCTCTTTCAGTTTAATTACTGGCATATCTGATCAACAGTAAGACAGTCTTTCTCCACAAGTTAATTAAGGTCAATATGTTTAGCAACTAACCTGACTAATAATACATCTGGTATAGCAAACATTTATAGATAACTCAATTGCTGCTTTGAGTAGTGATGTTTGTTTGTCTGCAAAAAAAAAATCAATTAAAAATGTATTCAAAATGATATAGAAGTGTTGATTAGAAACATACAAATTTAACTCAAAATTAGCTCTTAAAAAGATTGATCGAATTAAACAATTAACTGTTTATCCAATATGTATGTATGCTAGAGAATCATTTCATTAACAATGTCTGTCTGAGTGTTTTTTTTTTCCTGGCGTTGTGGTGCGAGGAACCCAAGCTGTGATTGGCAGCACTGACTCTGGCTCTGTTCTCTCATCAGCTTCTCTTGTGTGTATAATCAGTCAGACCCAGGAAAAGTCTGAAAAGAACCAGGACCGCAGTTCCCTGTAGGAGTCCTGATGCCTGAACCTTACACCTCTAATGACCAATTCTCCTTCTGACAGAGCAGACCAGGTGCCACTTCAGCTATTTGAGCTCATTTGTTATAGAGCGGTTATGCATTGAATGAACCGTGTGAACTCCAAACTGTCAGTCGGATTCTCAACCGTACTGCTGGTCATATTTTTTGTGAATTCACTATATTTAAGGTTTACTCACACCAAGAGCTAGATGAAATATTTTCACATTGGGCAAAGCCAAAATATTGGTTCAATGCATCTTCTAGACATTTTTTTTTTACATTCATATGCTTCAAACACTATAATAACATGGGGGGGGGGGGGGGGGTCTAAATTTACTGTTTTGTCTGAAATGCTTAAAAATCATGTTCAAAACTGCCCATGGAAGATATTGTATCTATTTTGTGGTAAGCTACTAAGCATTGGCAGCCTGTTTGCAAATGAGTGTTTGTATGTGGGTACATAGTGTGAATGTGTTTGTATTGAGCTCTAAAACACAAATTTTTAATCTCTGTTTCGGATGATGGGGACGAGCTGGTGCGAATAGCTCTGACGGCATGGCAGATCCAGAGATACGTCTCCCGTAGCAACGGAAGAGCTTTAAAGTCCAACTGTGGCTTTGTCACCCTTTCAAATCACCGTGAAGGTAAACAGCACAACACCTAAACAACCTCACAAACAGCAGCTACATCTGCATCACACACTGCTTTAGCCAAATTCCTCATTAACTGGACTAATTACTGCAATTAAAAGGGAGTAATTACTTTTAGCACAGAAATCTCTTAGCATCTCAGCTGGCCTCCTCTTGTATTGTATTTAGTGTCAGAACTTTTAGAGCCAAAGGGAGTGTCGAACCAATTAAAGCCAGGAAAAGTCAGTAGCACAGAGGGACTTGAAGTCTCAGACACACACATCTTTATCTACAAATCTAAATAGTATGTGCAAAAGCTTGTTTACTGACTGGTTAATGCATATTGCACACAAAAATGTTTCTGAAGATCTAGTTTCTGAATTTGATGGCATTTGCAAGCTTCATGCCACAATATCTGAATATATATATTTGTATATGCATATATGTATATATATATATATATATATATATATATATACTTTTTTGTAATTTACTAAAATACACAAGTTATGCTTATTTGGCCAGCTTGAGCAATCTGTAGCAGTCAGGCTGCATTGGTTTTTATCAGTCCTACTGGTTTACATATTCCCAGGGTGCTAGAACAACACTTCAGAAGATTTAGTTTCCGATTTGCAAGCTTCCTGTCATCAGATCTGAGAGAAATTCAAGTTTGTAGCACTTAAAGTGATAACAAGAAAAAAATTCAATCAGTTATCTGTGTGTCTGCCTCTAAAGGAAGAACACAGGGAGAAGAGTCTCAAACTGAAGAAGATCAACAGTGCATTTATTACAGCATGACAGACAGTCTCTGATGCAGAATTCAGATGGCATCGATTGCAGCAGCCCTTTCAAATACAGTGGCGTCTGAATGCAGAAGCAGAAGGACACCATGAAAAGTCTGTTTGTCCTGGAGCCTTTGAGAGACCAGTGTCCTCTGCTCTGACCCTGCCAAAACACAGAGTCTCTTATTTGACAAATGAGCTCAAGGGATCTACAGACACCTTAGCCACTTTATTTAAAGACATTGATCAGTCGTGTTACCAGACAATGTCTCTCAGCATTGGCCGAAAACCTCAGATAATTCATATACAGGATAGACATCCACTTAATATTTTATCAAACTCTCATTAATATCACAAAATGCAATTAAATTGACATATAATTATACAAACTCTAAAGATGTCTATCTAAGTCGGGACTCGAGAGATTAACCAAAGCTTGGGGCAGAAATAATACAAATTAAATAAAATAAAAATAGAATATACCTGTACTGTACCTTAAGAGGCAGAGATTTGTTGTAAATGGCTTTAAAAGTTGAAATCAAGGCTTGAAAGTTGGAGAAATGTTTGATATGTCATGAATCAGATATTTCCTTTAACATACTACAGGGTGACATTTGAGGGCACATCACAGACTGGTCACAACTCTCTCAAACATCTTCATGGAGGCATATGGGAAATATGCCAACAGCTCAAAGAGCATAGCTGTTTTTCATTGCTTAAAAAGCTTGTTTTTTCTGTTTCACTAAATGCCATTAGAGAACTCAAATTTGACATTTCTTCAAATATAAACAGGAAAATAAAAAAAAGCATTTAAAAATGCTATGAAGACAGTTAAATCAGAACCATTCAATCAGAGTCCATTTTTAACCTTCATTAAAAAATCCTTATTTAGTGTCTGTGTGCGTGAAAAATGCATTCGAATCAGAGGCCAAGGAAACCTTCAGGATACTAAATAATGAAATGTCACACATAACAAGAGGGGGATTAGGAGGTCAGTGAACTTGTGGCATTTTAAAAGTCAAAATGTCAACTTCTTCCTCTTAAATATACCAATTTAATGGTTGTGTGGCTGCAGGTGTCTGGCATGTAAAGAGCCTCAGCTTTGTGCTTTCAAAAGCATCAGTGGGTATTGATGCCCAGGAAGTTGATGTCGCCGCCCTTTAGGCTAAAATGAAAACACTTGAAATCAATACATGAACCATCACAGCATGCCGATTAAATAAAGTGTTTTAAATGTCATTTTAACACAAAAGGAAATGTGTATGGCAGACTTTAAGGGATTTACATTGTCACACACAGATGAAAAGCTGTCTTCTATAATCTGCCATCTTTCTTTAGATGGAAACACCACCTGAGACGAGCCTGCTATTGCCACAATGCAATGCAACCAACTTAAAGGAATAGTGCACACAAAATGAAAATCTGCTGAAAAATTACTCAACTTCAGGCCATCCTAGATGTAGTTAGGTTTATTTATCAACAATTTGTTCACCAATGGATCCTCTGCAGTGAATGGGTGCCGTCAGAATGAGAGTCCAAACAGCCAATCAAAATGGTCCACAAGTAATCCACATGGCTCCAGTCCATTAATAAATACCTTGTGAAGTGAACATCTGCATGTTTGTAATAAACAAATCCATCATTATGATTTAAATTTATAATCCATAATAATGCTTCCTCCAATGAAAAAGGCTATTATCCTCTCACATAAAAATTCATTGAAATATTTGTTCAGAACTAGACTTTTTTCACTTGTAAAAAGGGCTTGTTCTGTAAATTTTCCTGTCGTGACACAGTTGAGATGACTTGTACCTGGATTACGGACCTGAACCAATGATTTGATTTACTTCAAATGTGGAGCTTTACACTTCACAGGATGTTATTTAAAGTCATCTGGATTAGTATTAGATTATTGTGATGTTTTATCAGCTGTTTGGACTCATTCTGATAACACCCATTCACTGCAGAGGATCCATTGATGAGCAAGTGACGTAATGATAAATTGCTCCAAATCTGTTTCGATGAAAAAACAAATACATCTACATCTTTGATAGCCTGAGGGTGAGTTAACTCTAAGCAAATTTTCATTTTTGGGTAAACTATTCATTTAACCTCTGATTTGTATTTGATGAATGAACTGAAAGTAATATCAGCCACGATTTTGAACCAAGAATCATGGTTTGATTGGTTCCTCTGTTTTTTCTTTTGAAACTAGAAACACATGTAAGTACATAAACCATCACCGGAGAAAAAGTTATCTTGGAAGAGCCCAAAACACTCTGATCATTTCGTTTTCTGTGAGAGACAGCAAAAGGCAGTTAGCATCTCTGCATCACCTGCAGAGTTCAGACAGCATGAGGATATTAGAGAGCATTCTGCCATAATGACTCATTTACAAGCCATAATCTGACAAAGCGCCAGACTAATTATGTCAACTAGCAGCTTCTGAATAGCCCTTGATCAAGCTAATCACCGGCAATCCAAAAAACAGGTGTTGAACATTTTCAGACCCTCCCCTGAAATCAGAGGTATGAAAGGCAGAAACTGAAACCATCAGATTGTTTCCATGCTTCTGTTTTTGAATAGCCAGAATATGAGAGGAGTCTGCACAGAATTATGAAAGGATCTGATAAGAAAGCTATGGCGAAATGAATTCAGAAATAGACCTTTTGAAAGACCTAGCTGCACACTTCAAAATTACTTCACATACCTCTGTATGAAATAGAAATAAATTTCCCTCTGGCTGCCTAAAAGACTCTTTCACTCTCAAATGCTTCTCATAAAACTTTCATTCAGAGCTCAAAAAGTCTTCATACAGTGACATTAACTGTATGCACCACCACTTTTAAATATCATGAAACCACATTAAAAAGAAACCACTGATGGAGGACTCTACACAGAGTACAGTATGATTTGCAATGAAGAAACACATGCACAGTTTACAGTAGTAATAGCTCATTATTCCTGCTAATAGCCGAATCAATGTGATGAATACCAAAATGTGCAACAAGATTTACCAAGATTAATAAACACAAAAATATCCTCTGACATGTCCTTTTTTAATGATATAGTGTACAGTAGATGTTTCTGCACTTTACTACAAAGAACAAAGCAGCATTAATTTAGACAGCTTTAAACAACTCTATTATGTTTATTTAAAAAAAAATTCCTGGCGTTCTGTCATTTTTAAAATCTTGCATAAATTATCATTTATTATTTAACCGAGTGCATCTTTTATTAATTTTAAAGTTCATTTGCGCATTTTCAGCTGTCTCAATGAAAGAAGCAACGAAAATCAGCAGAATTTGTACTTATAAAGCAAACATGAGCCCACAGGATAATGCAGGATGGCTGCATCTCATTATCCCAACAAAACATATAGCCACCAAACATGCTTGTCACTAAATTAAATACAGCAAAATATAGACAACAACTGACTTATGAAGCAGTTTTATTATACACACACATATATACGAACTCTTCCATCTGTAGTCTATGCGTAACTGTTCAAATGACCTGAATAAGTAGCCTACTGTCTGTTGGTCAAAACAACACAACTTTGCTAGTTTCAAAAACAGGTCCGTTCGGGACGGTGATAATCTGATCTTCAGGATTAGTGTAATTATATTGTGCTGCTGAGACTCACAGCACAATCATTCTGTCCCGCTGTAACACTTCGCCGATATATTGGTTCAAATTGAGGCCACTGATTCGGTAGGCTATAATATCAAATTTTCGAAGCGGAATACAGTTCAGCAACGCAAACGGTTAGCTATAATTGTGAAGTTATATAAATTCTCGTCGTGCTTCGTTTACATTCCGTCCGATATTTCCGTCGATCGCATCATAGTGAAGCGTACTGTTTCTATGGTTACTACCACAGATTAACGCGACTT